>NW_026695104.1:0-130605 GCF_021218885.2 Marmota monax
GACCCTGCTCATATCCTAACACTCACCCTAGCTCTACACATGACGCTAACCTTAAACCAAACCCTAACAGTAAATCTAGCCCTAATTCGAGTCCTAACTCAAACACTAAAACTAACCCTGAACCTGACTCCTATCCTAAAAATAACTCTAGCTCTAAATATCAGCCTAACTGTAAATCTAACACGAACATTAGAACTACCCCTAACCCTAACCCCAAAGCTAACCCTAATTGTAACCCTGGTTCTTACATTACCTGTTGCCCTAACCCTAGCCCAAACACTAACACAAAAACTAGCCTTAATCCAAGCCCTATACCTAGCTTTAACCCTAACCCTAACCATAACCTTACCCCTAACACTAGCTCTAACACTATCCCTAACCCTAAGCAAAACCCTAACCATAATGGTAACCCTAGTCCTATCACTAATTCTCAGCCTAATCAAACCTCTCACCATATTAATAGTCCTAACCCTAGCCCTCATTATACCTCTAAACCTATCCCAAACCTTAACCCTAGCTCTGACCCTTATTCTGATCATAAAACTAACCTAGGTCTAAACCTGACCCTAATGCTAGACCAAACCTTAACACTTACACTACCAGTAACCTTACACCTAAACCAGACCCTACCAGTAGCAGTAGACCTAAACCTAATCCTAAATCTAGACTTAACTCTATCTCTAGACCTAAACAAAAACCTAGCCTTACCCCTAACAATAACCCTTAACTTAATGCAAAGACTAACCCTACCCCTAGACATAAACCTAGTCTCAATTCCGGCTTTAACCTTAGCTCTAAGTCTAACCTGTACCCTGACCCTGCCTTTAACACTAAACCTATCTCTAATCCTGACCCTAACCAAAAACCTAAACCTAACATTAGACATAGCCATAACCCTAAGCCTACAACTAGCCCTAATCATAATCCTAGCTCTTACATTAACCATAGCCCTAACTCTATGCCTTAACCTAACACAAAACCTAGAGCAAATACTAGGCCTAAATCTAGCCCTAAGCATAACCCCAACTCTAAAACTAGCCCTAAACCTAACCCTAAACCTAACCCTACCCTTAGTCTTAAACCTTACTCAAAGCCCAACCCTTACCATAAATATAAACTAAGACCTATACCTTACTCTAAACCCTAACCCTAGACCTAAGACTGAATTTAACCCTATCCCTAAACCTAGCTCTAATCCTACAACTTTTCTAACCCTACACCTAACTGTATTGATAACCATAGACTTAACCCT
Source organism: Marmota monax (assembly GCF_021218885.2). Lineage (NCBI taxonomy): Eukaryota > Metazoa > Chordata > Mammalia > Rodentia > Sciuridae > Marmota > Marmota monax. The sequence goes on from NW_026695104.1 coordinate 1,253, forward strand.
AAAAGTAACCCTAACCCTAACCCGAAAACTAACAATAGACCTAACCCTAAAAGTAACACTCACCATAGCCCTAACCCTAGCTCAAAACCTAACCAGTACCATAAACCTAAACATAACCATAGCCTTAACATTATCCCTAAAACTAAATCTAACTATAAACCTAATCCTAAACCTACATCTAACCATATCCATTACCCAAACCCTTATCCTAACCCTAATGTTAACCCTAGCCCTTACCTTTACCCTAACCCTAAACCTACCATAATTCTGTCCGTACACCTAAGGCTGAACCTAATCCTCAACCTAGCCCTAACCCTAACATTAGCTTAAACCCTAGCCCTTACCCTAAATATAACCCTAGCCCAAAACATAACCCCAATACTAGCCCTAATCCTAACTGTAACCATAGCCCAAACCCTAGCTCTAACTCTATTCATTACCCTAACCATAACCATAAACCTAATGCTAAACCTAGCCCTAACCCTAACTCTATTCCTGACCTCAACCTAGCCCTAACACTTACTCAATCCCTGACCCTTACCCTTAACCTAACCTTAAGAAAATGATAAGCCTAACCCTAACCGTAACTCTAGCCCTAATCCTAAACATAACCCTAGCTCTAACCCTAGATCTAACCCCTTCTATTACCCTAATTCTAACCATAAACCTAATGCTAACCCTAGGCCTTACCATAACCCTATCCATTACCCTAAATCTAACCTGAGCCCTAAACCAAACCTGAAGCCTAAACCTAACCTTATCCATTACCCTAACCCTAATTCAAACCTAATGCTAATTTGAGCCATAACCCTAAACCTCAACCTAACCCAAACCCAAAAACTGACTCTTACTATAATAATACCCCTAGCTCTCAACTTGAACCTCACCCTAAACTTAACTCTGAAACTAGACCTAGCCATAAATCTTACCCCAAAACTATCCCTAACCATAACCATAGACCTGATATTAGCCCTAGCCCTAATTCTTGCCATAACCCTAACACAAACTCTAGCCCACATCCTAGCCCTAAACCTAGCCTTGATCCTAACCTGAACCCAAACTCTAGCCCTATCCCTAATTTTATCCCTCGCCCTAGTTCTGAACCTTGCTCTAACCTTATCCCTTCGCCCAAATCTAACCCTAACTCTAACTCTAGACTTAACCCGTACATTAATCCTAAACCTGATCCTAGCACTAATTTAGCCCTAATCCTACCACTAGCACTAAGACTAACTATAACTGTTGGCCTAGCCCTATTCCTAGATCTAACCCTATCCCTTACCTTAACCATAACACTTGCCCTAACCTTAGCCCTAACACTAGCCCTAGCCCTAAACCTAGAACTAACCATAACTCTAAGTCCAAACCTAATCCTAAGCCTAAACCTCACACTAACACTAGCCCTAACACTAACAATAATCCTAAAACTAGCCCTAATCTGGTTCAAGCCCTAAAACAAAACCGAGCCATAGCCCTAACCCTAACACTTAATCTAAAACAAACCTAACCCTACACCTAGCCCTAACCTTAGCCCTAATTCCAGTCCAAACCTAATCCTAAAAATAACCTTGAGCCTGACTCTGACCGTAAACTAACCCTAGCTCTAAAATCACCCTAAAAGTATATGTAAACCTAAATTTAGTACTAGCCCTAACTGTAACCCTAAAAGTAGCCCTAATCATAACTCTAATTCTTACATTAGCCGTAGCCCTAACCTAATCCAAAATCTTTCCCTAAACTGAGCCCTACACCTCGTTTTAACCCTAACCCTAACCTTAACCCTAACCATTTCCCTAACCCTAACCCTAACCCTAAATCTGGCCCTAACCCTAAACCTAATCCTAGACTTAATCCTAACCATTACCCTAGCCCTAACTCTAGGTCTAACCCTATCCATTACCCTAAACATAACCCTAACCCTAACAATAACCCTAGCCTTTAATTTAACCCTAATCCTAAACCTAGACCTGACACTAAACCTAACCATCAACCTAGCCCTAACCCTAACACTTACCCTAAACCTAACCCTAACACTAACCCTAGACCTAAACCTAACCCTAGCCCTAATCCTAACAATAACCTTAGACCTAAACCTGTCCATTACCCTAAACAAAAGCCTAACTCTAGGCCTAATCCTAACACTAACCATAGCTCAAATCCTAGTCCTAATTTATTGCTAACTGTAACCCTAACTCTAACCCTACCCCTAAGACTAACACTAACTCTAAACCTAGGCTTATTTCTAGTACCAAACTTAACTGTTGCCTAACCTTAACACTAGCCCTAAACTTAGTCCTAAACCTAGCCATAGTACTAAACCTAGAACTAACCCTAAATCTAAATCTAACCTTCATTCGATACCTAAACCTCACCCTAACACTAGCCCTAACTCTAATTCTAATTTAAAAACTAACCCTAACCCTAGCCATAGCCCACAAACAAAACTGAGCTATAGCCCTAATACTAAACCTTAACTTAAAATAAATCTTAATGTTACACCTAGTCCTAAATCTATCCCTTCAACTAATACTGACCCTGACTCTAACCCTAAAACTAACCCTACTCTGAACATCACTCTAACCCTAAACCTAACCCAAACACTAGACCTAGCCCTAATCCTAAATCTAAAACTATCCCTAACCGTAAAGCTAATTCTTACATTAGCCATAGCCCTAACCCTAACACAAAACCTAACGCTAATCTGAGCCTCAACACTAGCTTTAACTCTAACTCTAACCCTAACCCTAACCCTAACCCCAACCCTAACACTAACCCAAACCCTAGCTCTAAACCTATTCCTTACCCTAAGCCAAACTCTCACCCTAATGCTACCCTAGTTTTAATCTTAATCCTTAGTTTACCCCAAACACTACCTATATTACTAGTCCTAATCCTAGCCCTCATTCTATCTCTAATCTAACCCAAAACTTAAGCCAAACCCTTACGCTTATTCTGACCCTAAGACTAACCCTAGGTCAAAGCCTGACATTAACACTAAGCCGAAGCCCTAACACTAGCCCTACCAGTAAACCTATACCTAAACCTAACCATAACACTAGCACTAGACCTAAACTTAATCCTAAATATAGCCATAACTCTAGCCCTAGTCCTAAACAGAAACCTAGCCCTAGCCCTAAAAATAACCATTAAGCTAACACAAAGACTAACCCTAGCTCTAGACCTAACCCTAGTTCTAATTCTGGCCCTAACAATAAACTCAATGTTAACCCCAACACTGATGTTACCCTAACACAAACGCTATCTTTAAACCTTATCCTTCCCAAAACATAAACCTGACACTAGACATATATGTAACCCTAACCCCCAAAACTAGTCATAACCATAACCCTAGCCCTTACATTACCATAGCCCTAACACTAGCCATAAACATCACACAAATCCTAGCCCTAATACAAGCCCTAAACCTAGACCTAAGCATAACCTTAACCCTAATCCTAGCACAAACACTAAACCTAATGCTTGCCCTAGCCCTAACCCTAGCTCAAACTCTAATCCTTACTCTAAACATAACCCTAGCTCTAAACCTAACCCTAACCCTATCCCTAATCCTAAGTGTAACCATAGCCCAAATCCTACCTCTAACTTTATCCATTACCTTAAACATAACCCTAACCCTAATGCTAACCTTAGCCCTAACCCTAACCTAACCGTAACCATAGCCCTAATCATAGCCCTGATTCTAACCCTAAATCTTGCCCTAGCCCTAAACCTAGCTCAAACCCTAACACTTACCCTAAACTGAACCCTAACACTAACCCTAGGAGTAACCCAAATTCTAGCCCTAATCCTAACCTTAATCTAAGCTCTAACACAAGCACTAATCCTATTCATTTGGTTAGTTTAAACCAAATGGTAACCCTCGGGCTAACCCTAACCCTATCGCTAACACTATCCCTATATAGTACTCTAAACCTAACCTGAACTGTAAACCTAACTCTATCCATTACTCTAATCCCAACACTAACCCCAATGCTAATTTGAGCCCTAACCTTAAACCTTAACCCACACCAAACCCTAACCCATACTCTGACCCTAATTATAACCTAGCTCTATACCTGAGCCCTACACTAAACCTAACCCTTACACTAGACCTAGCAAACCCTAACGCTCATCCTAGCCTAAACCTAGACTTAATCCTAACCTGAATCCTCACCCTAGCCCTATCCCTAAATATAACCCTCGCCCTAGCACTGAACCTAGCCTATAACCCCATCCCTTCCCCTAAAACTAACCATAACCCTAGCCCTAACCATAGGCCTAACCCTAACACTAATCTTAGCACTAATCCTAGCCCTATTTGAACCCTAACCTTAACCCTACCCCTAACCGTAGCCCTAAGACTAATTCTAACTCACACCCTAGTCCTATTTCTATATATAACCCTATTCATTACCGTAACCCTCACAATAGCCCTAACCTGAGTCCCAATGCTAGGCATAGCCCTAACCCTGGATCTAAACATAACTCTAAATCTAACCCTAATTTTAAGCCTAAACCTCATTCTACAACTAGCTCTAACACTATTGCTAATCCTAAAACTAGCCCTAATCCAAGTCCTAGCCCTAAAATAAAATTGAGACATTGTTCTAAGGGTTATGGTTAGGGCTAGGGTTATTGTTAGGGTTATCTTTAGGGTTAAAGCTAAGGTAGGGCTTGGATTAGGGCTAGGTTTTGTGATAGGTTAGGGCAATGGCTAATGTAAGAACTAGTGTAGTGTTTAAGACTAGTTTTATGGTTAATGCTAGGGTAGGTGTATTTTTAGGGTTAGTTTTAGTGTTAAAGTTAGGTTTAGAGCTAGGGTTAGTGTTAGTGTCAGGGACAGTGTTCAGTAGGGTAATGGTTAGGGTTAAAGCCAGAATTAGGACCAGAGTTAGGTCTAGAGGTAGGGTTAGAGTTTGGGTTAAGGTAAGGGTTATTGTTAAGGCTAGGTCTAGTTTGTCTTTAGGACTAAAGCTATAGTTATGGCTAGATTTAGGATTAGGTTTAGGTCTAGGGCTAGTGTTTGGGTTAGGTTTAGATATAAGGTTACCCGTAGGGCTAGTGTTAGGGTTCGGTTTAGGGTTAGGTTTAGATTTAGACCTAAGATTAGTGTTAGGGTCAGAATAATGGTCAGGGATAGGTTTAGGGTTTTGGTTATGGTTAGATCTAGAATGAAGGCTAGAGATAGGACTAATTATAGAGTTAGGTTTTGGTTAGGCTATGGATTAGTGCTAAGAATACAATTAGGATGAGGTTTGGCTTAGGGTAAGAAATAGAGTTAAAGCTAGGGTTAGGACTAGGGTTAGGGTTAGATTTAGGGTTAACGCTCTTGTGAAGTCTTGAATTAGGGCTAGTTTTGTATTAGGGTTAGAGCTAGTGTTATGGTTATGGGTATTGTAAGAACTAGGGTTACGATTAGGCTTAGTTTTAGGGTTAGGTTTATGGCTAGGTCTAGTGTTAGGGTTAGGTTTAAGGTTAGGGTGATGTTTAGAGCTAGGTTTAGTGTTTGGATATGACTCAGGGTCATGGTTATGTTTAGGGTTAGGGTTAGGTTTCAAATTAGGACTAGGGATAGGACTGTTATAGTGTTAGGTTTTGGTCTAGGGTAAGGGTTAGTGTTAGGGGTATGGCTCGGTTTTGTTTTAGGGCTTGGGCTAGGGTTAGGGCTATTTTAGAATTAGCATTAGGGTTAGAACTAGTTTCAGGGTTAGGCTGAGGCAAGGGGTTAGGGTTAGTTTTAGAGATAGGTTTCGATCTAGAGTTAGTACTAGGGCTAAGAATAGTGCAAGGGTTACGACTAGGATTAGAGCTTGGGTTAGGGTGACGGTAAGGATGGGGTTAGAAGTAGGGATAGGTCTTGTCTGAGAATTATAGTTATTCTTAATTCTACGGTTTGGGTTAGGGTTAGGAATAGGGCTAAATTAGGGCTAGGATAAGGACTAGGTTTATTGTTAGGGTTAGGGATAGAGTTAGTGTTATATTTAGGGATTGGGCTAGGGTTAGGGTTAGGGTAAGCATTAGGGATTAAGCTATGGTTAATACTAGCAGATGTGTTAGGTTTAGTGTTAGGTCTGGGTTAGGGTTATGGTTATGGTTATGATTAGGTTTGGGTTTAGGGCTGGGTCTTCATTAGTGTTAGGGTTAGTTTTAGAGTAAGGTAGTGGATTAGATGTAAGATTAGATTAAGAGTTAAGTTTTGTTATGGTTAAATATTGGTTTAGGGATAGGTTTAGTTTTGATTTTTGGTAAGGTTTAGGGTTAAGTTTATGGCAAGGTTTAGGTTTAGGGTTAGGTTTATGATTAGGGTTAGGGATAGGGTTAGGTTTAGGGCTAGGGTTATTATTAGGGTTAGTGTTAGGGTAATGTTAGGGTTATAACTAGTGTTAGTACTAATTTTAAGGTTAGGATTGGGGCTAAGGTTAGGTTTTTGTTTAGGAATAGGGCTAGGGTTATGTTTAGGCTAAGGGTTAGGCTTTGAGCTAGGGTTATGTGTAAGGCGAGGGTTAGGGTTACGGCTACATTTAGGATCATGGTTATACTTAGGTCAGGTTAATCCTCAGATTAGGGCTAGGTTTTGTCTTAGGTTTAGGCCCAGGATTAAGGCTATGTGTATTGAAAGATCTAGGGTTCTGGTTACAGTTAGTTTTAGGGTTAGAGTTATGGCTATGTCTAGTCTTAGGTTAAGGTTTTCTGTTAGATTCAGGTTTAGAGCTAGGTTTAATGTTAGTGTTAGGGTCATTGTTCAGGTTCGAGTTAGGTTTAAGGTGAAAGCCAGAATTAGGACTAGAGTTAGGTCTAGGGAGAAGATTAGTGTTTGCTTTAGGTTAAGGATTATGTTAGGGCTAGGGCTCTGGGTTTTTTTTTTTAGGTCTAGGTCTAGAGTTATGGCTATATTTAGGATTAGGCTTAGGTCTAGGGCTAGTGTTAGGGTTAGGTTTAGGTATAAGTTTACTGGTAGGGCTAGTTTTGGCATTTGGTTTATGGTGAGGGTCAGATTTAGACTGAGGGTTTGTGTGAGGGTAAGGACTTGAGTTACGGTTAGAGATAGAATGAAGGCTAGGTTTAGGACTAGCAATAGGATTAGGGTTTGGATTAGGCTAAGCATTAGGATTAGGACTAAGGTTAGCAAATGGATAGGGTTTCGCTTAGGGTAAGTGATAGAGTTAGAGCTAGGGATAGGGCTAGGTTTAGGGTTAATTTTAGGGCTAAGGCTAGGTTTAGATTTAGGTTTAGGTTTACTTCTTAGGTTAAGACTCAGATTAGGGCTAGTTTTTCTGTTAGCATTAGGGCTAGGGTTAGGGCTATGGCTAATATAAGAAGTAAGGTTACGATTAGAGTTAGCATTTGGTCTAGATCTAATGTCAGCGCTATCTTTAGGATTAGTGTGATATTTAGAACTAAAGTTAGTGTTAGAATATAATTCAGGGTCAGGGTTAATTTTAGGACTAGAACATGAATTAGAGCTAGAAGGTCATGGCTAGGTTTAGGGTTAGGTTTTGGTTTAGGTTAACATTTAGGGTTAGGACAATGTTTTGGTTTTGTTTAGTGGATAAGGCTAAATTTACGACTGGTTTTAGGATTAGCGAGAGTGTTAGGTCTAGTGGTAGGTTGAGGATTAGGGTTAGTGTTAGAGTCAAATGTAGAGTTATGGTTAGATCTAGAGTAGGGTCTATGGCTAGGGTTAGGGCTTGTGTTATGTTTATTGTAATGGATAGGGTTAGAACTAGAAATAGGGCTGAGGGAGAGTTAGAGTTAGTCCTAGGCCAAGGTTAGGGGTAGAGTTATGATTAGGGCTAAACTAGGGCTAGGATTAGTGCTCGGGTTAGTGTTAGGGTTATGCCTATGGTTAGGGCTAGAGATATGGATAGTGTTAGGGTTAGGTTTAGTGATAGGGTTAGGGGCAATGATGGGGTTATACCTAAGTTCAGGTCTAGGGTGAGGGTTAAAATTAGAGATAGGGCTAGAGTTTGGGTTTGGGTTAGGATTAAGGCTAGGTATAGGCCTAAGATGAGGACTAGGGCTTGTGTTAGGGTTAGGGCTAGGATTAGGGCTGGTTCTAATGTCAGGTCTGGGTTTATGGTTATGGTTAGTTTTAGGGTTAGGTTATGGCTAGGTCTAGTGTAAAGGTTAAGTTTAGGTTAATGGTCAGGTATAAAGCTAGGTGTATTATTAGGGTCAGGGTTAGGGTTAGGGTTTGGTTTAGGTTAAGATTTAGGGTTAAGGCTTCAATTAGCATTAGGGATAGGGTTAGGGTCTGGATTAGGGTAATTATAGGGTTAGGTTTAGGGTCCAGGTTAGGTTTAGAGTAATGAATAGGGTTAGTGTTAGCAATAGTGTTAGCGTTAGGCCTAGGGTTATCATTTGGTTTAGGCTTATCTTTAGGGTAATGGATAGGGTTAGAAGTAAGGTTAGGGCTAGGGTTAAGGTTAGAATTAGTAATAGGGTTAGGGTTAGGCCTAGGGTTAGTATCAAGGTTAGTTTTGGGGTAAGTTTTAGTGTTTGATCTAGGATCAGGGCTAGCGTGAGGGTTAGGGTTAGAGTGAGGGATAATGTTAGGGTTAGAATTAGAGTTATGTTTAGATTAAAGTTCGAGTATGAGTTAGAATTAGGGTTAGGGTGAAGGTTAGGTTTAGGGTTAGGTCTAGGCTTATGGTTAGGTTTACAATAGAGTTAGTCTTTATGTTTGGTTTACAGCTAGGATAAGGGCAATGTTTTGTGTGAGGTTTATGGTGATCATTAGGGCTATGGGTAATGTAAGAGCTAAGGATATGGTTATGGCTAGTTTTAGGGTTAGGGTCATGGATAATTCCAGTGTTCTAGTTAGGTTTGGGGTTAGGATAAGATATAGAGCTAGGGTTTGTTTTAGGGTAACTGTCATTGCCGGGTTAGGGTTAGGTTTAGGGTGAGGGCCAGATTTATGTCTAGCATTGGGTCTAGGGATAGAGTTAGTCTTTAGGTTAGATTAACGGTTATTGTTAGGGCTAGTGCTAGGATTTTATTTAGGGCTAAGGCTAGATTTATGACTCTATTTAGCATTAGGTTTGGTCTAGTGCTAGTGTTACTGTTAGGTTTAGGTATAGGTCTACCAGTAGGGGTAGGATTAGGGTTTGCTTTAGGGTTAGTGTCAGGTTTAGACCTAGGGTTATTGTTAGGTTCAGAATAAGGGACATGGTTAGAGTTAGGGTTAGTGCTAGAATGAGGGTTAGGATTAGGACTAGTATTAGAGATATGGTTTGGGGTAGGGTTAGTGTTAGATTTAGGCCTAGGTTTAGGGCTAGGGTTAGGGTTATCATTAGGGTTAGTGTAAGGTATGATGTTACAGCTATGTTTAGTGCTAGGATAAGGGATAAATTTAGGGTTAGAGCTAGGGTTAAAATTAGGGTTAGGATTAAGTCTAGGCTTAGAACTAGGATTAGAGATAGGGATAGGGCTAATGTCAGGTCTAGGGTTAAGGTTAGGCTAGGGTTAGGGATAGGGCCATGGTTCAGTTTTGTTTTAGAACTAGGCCTAGGGTTAGGGCTAGTTTTATGATTAGCAATAGTGTTAGTGCTAGTGGTAGAGTCAAGTTTAGGCTTAGATTTATTCTTATGGTTAGATCTAGGTTTAGGGCTAAGGTTAGGACTAGTGTCAGGGTTGTGGTAATGGAGAGGGTTAGAACTAGAAATAGGGCTAGGACAAGAGTTTGAGTTAGTCTTTGGGCTAGAGTTAGGGGTAGGTTTAGGTTTAGGGCTAAATTAGGGCTAGGATTAGTGCTAGGGTTAGTGTTAGGTTCAGGGTCAGTGTTATTGTTAGGGTTAGGATTAGATTTAGGGGAAGGGATAGGGTTATAGCTAACTTTAGGGCTATGGCGAGGGTTAGAAATAGGGTTAGGGATAAGGTTACAGTATGGGTTAGAATTAAGGCTACATTTAGGTTTAAGCTGATGATTTGTTTTAGGGCTAGGGATAAGATTAGGGCTACGGTTAATGTCAGGTGTATGTTTATGGATAGTTTTAGTTTAAGTGTTAGGTTATAGCTTTGTCTATTATAAGGGTTAGGTTTAGGATAGGGGTCAGGTTTAGAACTAGATGTATTATTAGGGTCAGTGACTGGATAGGGTTTGGCGTAGGTTAAGATTTAGGGTTAATGCTTGAATTAGCAGTGGATTAGGGATACGGTTAGGGTAATGGAAAGAATTAGTTTCATGGTTCCAGTTAGGTTTAGGGTAATGAATAGGGTTGGTGTTAGCGACAGGGTTATTGTTATGCCTAGGGATAGCATTTGGGTTAGGCTTATCTTTAGGGTAATGGATAGGTTTAGAGCTAAGTCTAGGGCCAGGGTTAAGGTTAGGATTAGGGTTAAGGTTAGGGTTAGGCCTGGGGTTAATGTTAGGGTTAGATTCAGGGTAAGTGTAGGCATTTGAGCTAGGGTGAGGGCTAGGGCAAGGGTTAGGTTTTGAGTCAGGGCTAGGGTTAGGGTTAGGACAATGTCGAGTGTTAAATTTAGGATTATGTCTAGGGTCAGTTTTCCGGTTAGTTTACCCTAACAATAGACCTACTCCTAACCCTAATTCTATAACTAGCCCAAATCTTAACCCTAGTCCGTACATAGGCTGCAACTCTATAGCTAGCCCTAACTCTAACCAAAAACTAGCTCTAAACTGAGACCTAATCTTAGCTTTAACCCTTACACTAATTCTAACACTAGCCCTAACCTGAACCCTAAACATAGCCCTAATTCTAGCTCTAAACCTATCCCTTACCCTAAGTTAAACCTAACCATAATGCTAACAATAGTCTTAACCCTAATTCTTACTTTAACCCAAGCCCTAATCCTATTAGTAGTCCCAACCTTAGCCCTCATTCTAGCTCTAACCATAACCCAAACCTGACACTTATTCTGACCCTAATGGTAACCGTAGGTCTAAACCTGACCCTAACCTTAAACCGAACCCTAACACTAGCACTAGCATTAAACCTATACCTAAACCTAACCGTAACACTAGGCCTAACCCTTACCCTAACCCTAACCCTAGCACTAATCCTATCCCTTACCCTAAGCCAAACCCTAACCTTAATGCTAACCCTTGTCCTAACCCTAATCCTTAGCCTAACACAAACCCTAACTTTATAACTAGTCCAAATCATAGCCATCATTCTAGTTATCACCATAACCCAAACACAAACCCTAACCCTGACCCTAACCATAAACCAAACTCTAACATTAGCCCTAACCATAAAGCTATACCTAAACCTAACACTAACACTAGCCCTAGACATAAACCTAATCCTAAATCTAGCCATATCTCTCACCCACACCCGGAAAAAAAAAAAAAAACAGCCTTAGCCCTAATGATAACCATTAACCTAACCCAAACACAAACCCTACATCTAGACGTAACCAATCCTAATTTAGACTCTATCCCTAACCCTAATCCTAATCCAAATACAGACCCTGACACTAACACTATCTTAGCTGTAAAACTGACCCTAAGTAAAACATAAACCTAACCCTAGACCTTGCCATAACCCTATTCCTCATATACCCATAGCCCTAAACCTGGTGTTAGAGCTAGAATTAGGGTTCCAGTAAGGGATAGGGTTAGAACTAGTTTTAGGGCAATGGTGAGAGTTAGACTTAGTCTTAGGGCTAGAGTTAGTGTTAGGGTTAGGCCCAGGTTTAGGGTTAGGGTTATGATTAAGGCTATGTTTAAGGTTAACAGCTAGGGTTTGTTTTATGGTTAGGGCTAGGATTATGGCTAGGGCTAATATCAGGTCTAGGGTTACCATTAGGGATAATTTCAAGCTTAGATTTTTGGCTAGGTCTAGTGTAAGTGTTAGGTTTAGGGAAAGGGTCAGTTTTAGATCTAGGGGAATTATTAGGATCATGTTCAGAGTTAGGGTTTGGTTTAGGTTTGAGTTTAGGGTTAGTGATTGAATTGGCATTAGGGTTAGGGTTATTGTAATACTAGGGTTAGGTTTAGGTTTCAAGTTAGGTTTATGATAATTGATAGGGTTGGGGTTAGTGATAGGGTTAGTGTTAGGCATAGGGTTAGCATTAGGTTAAGGTTTATGTTTAGGGTAATGGATACAGTTAGAGTTTAGTTTAGGGCTAGGGTTATGGTTAGGATTAGGTCTTGATTTTGGGTTAGGGTGAGGGTTAGAACTAGGGTTATGATTAGGGTTATGTTTAGCATAAGGGTTAGGTTATAATCTATGGGTAGCGCTAGAGCAAGTGTTAGGTTAAAGGTTAGGTCTAGGGATAGAATTACGGTAGTTTTAGGGATAGAATTAGGGTTAGGGCTAGGATTATCATTAGGGTTAGGGTTAGGTTTAGTGTAATGGATACGTTTTGATTTAGGTTTAGGTTTAGGGTTAGGGTTAGATTTAAGTTTAGGATTAAAGTTAGGGCTATGGCTATGTTTAGGTTTATGATAAGTTTGAGGTTTTGAGCTAGGGTTAGGGTTATAGCGAATGTTTTGTTTTGGGTTAGGTCTAGGTTTAGTTTTCTGGTTATGGTTAGGGTTATGGTTAGGGTTGAGGCAAGGGTTACCAATAGGTTTAGGGTTAGGTTTAGTGTATTTTGTAGGTGTAGAGCTAGGGTTAGGGCTAGGGTTAAGGTTCGGATTAGAGCTAGGGTTAGGGTTAGATTTACAGATATTTCTAGGTTTATGATTATGGTAAGTGTTAGGCTTTGAGCTAGGGTTGGGACTAAGGCTAGGGTTGAGTTAGGATTAGGGCTAGGGTTGGGGTTAGGGTTATTCTTAGGGCTACATTAAGGCCTAGGATTAACTCTAGGTTTTGTGTTAGGTTTAGGCCTAGGGTTAGGGCTGTGGTAATGTAGGAACTAGGGATATGAGTAGGGCTAGTTTGAGGGTTAGGGTTATGGCTAGGTCTAGTGTTAGGTTTATATTTTCGGTTAGGGTCAGGTTTAGAGGTAGGTTTACTGTTAAAGGCTGGTCAGTGTTCAGGTTAGAGTTAGAGTTAGGGTTATAGCCAGAATTAGGACTAGGTTTAGGTCTAGGGGTAGGGGTAGTGTTTGGGTTATTTTAAGGGTTATTGATAGGGCTAGGACTAGGTTTTTGTTTAGGCCTAGGGCTAGAGTTAAGGCTAGATTTCGAATTAGATTTAGGTCTAAGGCTAGTGGTAGAGTTAGGTTTAGGAATAAGTTTATCGGTAGTGCCAGTGTTAGAGTTTGGTCTAGGGTTAGGGTCAGGTTTAGACCTAAGTTTAGTGTAAGGGTCAGAGTAAGGGTCAGAGTTAGCATTAGAGTTTGGGATAGGATTAGAGCTAAAATGAGGGCTAGGGTCAGAACTATTAATGGGGTTAGGATTTTGGTCAGACTAAGGATTAGGGATAGGTCTAGGGTTATCATAAAGGTTAGGGTTTTGCTTAGGGTAAGGGATAAGTTTAGAGCTACTTTTAGGGTTAGAGTTAGGGTTAGGGTTAAAGCTAGGTTTAGAGCTTGGATTAGGTCTTGTGTTTGTGGTAGGGTTAGGGCTAGGGTTAGGGCATTGGCTAATGTTAGAACTAGGGTTAAATTAGGGTTAGTTTTAGGGTTAGGGTTAGGGTTAGGTCTAGTGTTAGTGTTAGGTTTAAGGTTAGGGTGATATTTAGAGCTAGGGTTAGTGTTAGGATGTGAGTCATGGTCAGGGTTAGGATTAGGACTCAAATTAGCGAGCACGTTACTTTTAGATTTGGTTCAAGTTTAGGATGGGGTCTAGAGCTGGGTTGAGCGTTAGTATATGAGTCTGTTTCAGGGTTAGATTTAAGGTTAGGTTTAGGAGTGGAATTTAGGGCTAGGGTTAGGTCTTGGTGTAGTTTTAGAGTGGTTTAACTTAAGGTTTAGGGTTAAAGCCATTGTTCAGTTTTGTTTTACTTCTAGGGTTAGGGTTAGGGCTAGTTTTACGATTAGCATTATAGTTAGGGCTGGTGTTGTGTTAGGCTTAGGCTTAGGTTTAGGGTTATATTTAGAGTTAGGTTTAGAAATAAGGTTAGGGCAAGGAATAATGATAGGACAAGAATTAGTCCTAGGTTTTCGGCTAGGTTTTGGGTTATAGTAAGGAATAGGGTTAGAAATAGGGATAGGGCTAGTGTGAGAGTTAGAGTTAGTGTTAGTGCTAGGCTTAGGGTTAGGTTTAATTATAAGGTTACTGGTAGGGCCAGTGTTAGTCTTTGCTCTATGCTTAGGTTCAGGTTTAGACCTAGGGTTATTGTTTGTATCAGAATAAGGGTCAGTGTTAGGGTTAGAGTTTTGGATAAGATTAGAGCTAGAATGAGGGCTAGTCAGGACTCTTTAAAGGGTTCAGATTTTGGTTAGCCTAATAATTAGGAATAGTTCTAGGGTTACCATTAGGGTTAGAGTTTTGCTTAGGGTAAAGGATAGGGATAGAGCTAGGGTTAGTGTTAGGTTTAGGGTTAAATCTAGGTTTAGAGCTTTAATTAGGGCAAGTTTTGTTGTAGGGATAGGGCTAGGGTTAGGGCAATGGCTAATGTTAGAACTAGGGATACCATTAGGGTTAGTTTTAGGGTTAGGGTTAAGGGTAGGTCTAGTGTTAGGGTTAGATTTAATTTAGACTGATATTTAGAGCTAAGGTTGGTGTTAAGATATTAATGAGAGTCAGAGTTAGGGTTAAGACTCGAACTAGGGATAGGGTTACTGGTAGGTTTCGGTTTAAGGTTAGGATGGGGTCTAGAGCTAGGGTGAGCTTTAGGATACGAGTCTGTGTCAGGGTTACATTTAAGGTTAGGGTTAGCAGTCGAATTTAAGGCTAGGGTTAGGTCTAGATGTAGTGTTACTGTGGTTTAAGTTAAGGTTTAATTTTAGGGCTATTGCTTGGTTTGGTTTTAATGCTAAGGTTAGGGTTAGTGCTAATTTTATGATTACCATTAGGGTTACGGTAGTGTTAGTGTTAGGCTTAATCTTAGGTTTAGGGTTAGATTTAGATTCAGGGTTATATCTAGGTTTAGGGTTAGGACTTAGGATAGGGCAAGGGTTAGGGCTAAGGTTAGATTAGGTTATGTAATAGGGTTAGAACTAGGGATAGGGCTAGTGTGAGTTAGAGCTAGTCTTAGGGCTTGGGTTCAGGAAATGGATAAATGAGGGCTAGGATTAGGGCTATGGTTAGTGTTCAGCTAAAATATAGAGTAGGGTCTGAGTTCGTATTCAGTTTAGTTTAAGGGATAATGTTATAGCTATGTTTAGAGGTAGGGTGATATTTAGAATTAGGGTTAGAGCTTTGGTTATTGTTAGGGTTATGATTAAGGCTAGGTTTAGTGCTGGATGAGGGCTAGTGTTTGTTTTATGTTTAGGGCTAGGATTTGGTTTACGGCTCATTTCAGGTCTAGAATTATGTTTAAAGACAATTTTATGTTTGTTATGGCTACATCTAGTGTAATGGTTAGGTTTAGGGGTCGGGTCAGGCTTAGGGTTATTTTTATGGACAAGGTCTGGGTTAAGGTTTGGCATAGGTTAAGGTCTATATTTAGGGATTGAATTAGCATTAGGGTTAGGGTTAGAGTAATGATAGGGTTAGCATTAGGGCCCAGGTTATGTTTAGGTTTATGGATAGAAACAGGATTAGAGATAGCCTTAGGTTTAGACCTAGGGTTAGCATTAGGGTTAGGGTTATGTTTTTGGTAATGGATAGTGTTAAACTAGGGTTGGGGCTAGGGTTATGATTATGATTAGGGCTTGGGTTGTGATTAGGCTTGGGTTAGATTTAAAGGTAAGAATAGGGCTCAGATTATGGCTAGGTTTCATGTTAAGTTAGTGCTAAGGTTAGGGTTATGGCTAATGTAAGTACTAGAGTTAAATTTTGGGCTAATTTTAGGGTTAAGTTTAGGGCTAGGTTGAGTGTTAGGGTTAGGTTTAAGGTCAGGGTGATGTTTAGAGCTAGGTTTAATATTAGTGTCAGAGTCAGGGTCAGAGTTAGTTTTAGGGTTTGGCTTAAAACTCGAATTAGGTCTAAGGTTAGGGGTAGGTGTATGGTTAGGGTTTTGTTTAGTTTAAGGATTAGTGTTAGAGTTCTGGCTCAGTTTTGTTTTAGGCTAGGTCTAGGGTTAGGGCTAGTTTTATAATTAGTGTTAGGCTTAGGGCTAGTGTTTGCATTAGGCTTAGGCTTCAGATTAGGGTTAGATTTAGAGATAGGTGTTGATCTAAGATTAGTGCTATGACTAAGGATAAGGCAAGGGTTAGGACAACTGGTAGGACTAGTATTATGTTTATGGTAAGGAATCAGGTTAGAACTAGTGATAGAGCTAGTGTGAGAGTTAGAGTTCTTCTTATGGCTAGGTTTAGGGTTATGGTTAGGGATAGGTCTAAATTAGGGCTAGTGTTAGTGTTAGGTTTAGGCCTAGGTTTAGGTTTAGAGTTAGGATTACGTTTAGTTTAAAGGAATGGGTTATAGCAAGATTGAGAGTTTGATGAGGGTTAGTATTAGGGTTAGGGCCAGGGTTATGATTAAGGTTATGATTAAGGCTAGGATTTAGGGCTAGGATGAGGGCTAGTGCTTGTATTAGGTTTAGGGCTAGTATTAGGCCTAGGGATAACGTCAGGTCTAGGGTGACAATTAGGGATACATTTAGTGTTAGGTTTATGGCTTGGTCCAATGTAGGGGTAGGTTAAGTGTAAGGGTCAGTTTTAGAGCTAGGGTTATTTTTAGGGTCAGAATCAAGGTTAGGGTTTGGGTTAGGTTAGGGTTTAAGTTTAGGGCTCAAATTAGCATTAGATTCAGGGTTAGCATAATGACAGGTTAAGGTTTAGAAATGAATTGTGGTTTAGTGTAATGGGTAGGGTTAGGTTTAGGACTAGGGTTAGCATAAGGATTAGGGTTATCATTAGGGTAATGGATAGAGTTAGACCTAAGTTTAGGGCTAGGGTTATGTATAGAATTAGGGCTTTTGTTTGGGTTAGTGTTAGGTTTATGTTAAGGGTTAAAGCTAGGATAAGGACTCTGATTAAGGCTAGGTTTTTGGTTAGGTTAGGGCTAGGGTTAAGACTATGGCTAATGTACAAAGTAAGGTTATAATTAGTGCTAGTTATAAGGTTAGGGTTAAGGCTAGGTCTAGTGTTATGGTTAGATTTATGGTTATAATGATTTCAGAGCTAGGTTTTGTGTTAGGGTCAGAGTCAGGGTCAGGGTTAGTTTTCAGGTTAGGATTAGATTTAGGGATAGGATTATGGATAGGTTTAGGGTTTGGTTTAGGTTAAGCGTTAAGATTAAGGCTATAACTCGGCTTTGTTTTTTGGCTAGGGCTAGCATTAGGGCTACGATTAGGTCTAGGTTTAGGGTGATGGTAAGGGAAAAGTTTAGAACTACCCTATAGGTATAAGGCAAAAGTTATAGTTAGTCTTAGGGCTAGGATTATGTTTAGTGTTAGGGATAGGGCTATGTTAGTTCTGGGATTAGGGCAAGTGTTAATGTTAGAGTTAGGCCTAGGTTTAGGGCTAGGTTTAGTGTTAGGTTTTGGATTAGGGTTAGGTTTATGGTAAGGGATGATTTTATACCTAGTTTTAGGAATAGGGTGATGGTTAGAATTAGGGTTAGTTTTAGGTTTAGTCTTATGATGAAGGCTAGGATTATGTCTAGGATGTGGGTTAAGGTTTGTGTTAGGGCTAGGACTAGGATTAGTGGTAGGGTTAATGTGAGGTCTAGGGTTAGAGTTAGGGATCGTTTTAGGTTTAGGTTTATATCTAGGTCTATTAATGGTTAGGTTTATTGTTAGGGCAGTTTTAGAGCTAGGGGTATTATTAGGGTCAGGGTTAGGGTTTAGGTTAGGTTATGGTTTATGTTTAGTGCTTGAATTACCATTAGGTTATGGTTAGTGATAGGTTAATGATAGTTTTAGGTTTAGGGTTCACATTAGGTGTAGGGTAATGGATAGGGTTCGGGATGGGCATAGGATTAGGATTTGGTCTAGGTTTAGCATAAGGGTTAGGGTTATCCTTAGGGTAATGGATAGGGTTAGAGCTAGGTTTAGGGCTAGTTTTATGCTTAGTTTTGGATCTAAGTTTAGGCTTAGGCTTAGGGTTAGGGCTATGGTTAGCATTAGGTTTAGCTTTAGGGTTAAAGGTAGGGTAGGGATTGGATTAGGGCTAGGTTTTGCAATAGGTTAGAGCTATGGCTAAATTAAGAATTTGTTATGATTAGGGCTAGTTTTAGGGTTAATGTTGGGGCTAGGTATATTTTCAGGGTTAGGCTGATGTTTAGAGCTATGGTTAATGGCAGGGTCAGAGTTCAGATTAGGGTTCTGGTTAGAATTAAAGCCAGAATGAGGACTACGGTTAGGTCTAGAGGAAGAGTTAGTGTTTGGCTTAGGCTAAGGATTACTATTAGGGCTAGGGCTAGGTTTTTCTTTAGGTTAGGGCTAGACTTATGGCTATATTTGGGATTAGGTTTAGGTCTAGGGCTAGTGTTAGAGTTTGTTTTAGGGTTAGGTTCAGGTTTAGACCTACGATTAGTGTTAGGGTCAGAATAAGGGTCAGGGTTAGGGTTAGGGTTTGGGTTATGGTTAGAACTAGAATGAGGGCTAGCTTCGATCTAGTAATAGGATTGATGTTTGGGTTAGGTTAAGGATTAAGGTTAAAATTAGGATTAGAATTAGTGTTAGGGTTTGGCTTAGGGTAAGGGATGGAGTTAGAGCTAGGGTTAGGGCTAGGGTTAGGGTTAAAGCTAGGTTTAGAGCTCAGATTAGGGCTAGATTTTGTATTAGGATTAGGGCTAGGGTTAGAGTAACAGGTAATGTAAAAACTAGGGTTACATTTTTGGGTTATGGTTAGGAGTTAGACCTCTAGTGTTAGGATTAGGTTTAAGGCTAGGGTGATATTTAGAACTAGTATTACTGTTAGGTTAGTAGTCAGTGTCAGGGTTAGTTTTAAGGTTAAGGTTAGGACTCAAATTAAGGCTAGGGTTACTGTAAGTGTTCAGTTTAAGGTTAAGATGGTGTTTAGAGCTAGGGTGAGTGTTAGGATATGAGTCAGAATCAGAGTTAGTATCAAGGTTAAGGTTAGGACTCGAATTAGGGCTAGCGTTAGGTCTAGGTGTAGTATAAGGATTTGGTTTAGGTTAAGGTTTAGTTAGGGCTATTGCTTGGTTTTGATTTACTTCTAGGGTCAGGGTTAGGCTAATTTTACAAGTAGCGTTAGGGTTAGTGCTAGTGTTTATGTCAGGCTTATGCTAAGGGTTACTGTTAGATTTAGAGTTAGGGATAGATGTAGGGTTATGGCTAGGAATAAGAACAGGGCAAGTTTTATGACTAGGGTTAGGACTAGGTTTAGGGTTATGGTAATGGATTGGGTAAGAACTATGGATAGGGCTAGTGTGAAAGATAGAGTAGGTCTTAGGGCTAGGGTTAGGATTAGGGATAGGGTTAAATTAGGGCTACAATTAAGGCTAGGGTTATTGTTCAGCTTAGTCTTAGCATTAGGTTTTGGGTTAGGTTAGGTTTAGGTTTAGGTTTAAATGTAGGGTAAGGATTGGCATAATAGCTAGGATTAGAGGTTGGGTGAGGGTTAGAATTAGGATTAGGCCTGTGGTTAGGGTTAGGGTTATGATTAAGGCTGGTTTTAGGGCTAGGATGAGGGCTAGGGTTTGTTTTAGGGTAGGGCTAGGATTAGGGCTAGGACTAATATCACGTCTAGGGTTATGGTTAAAGATAGAATTAGGGTTAGGTTTATGGATATAGGTAGTGTAAGGGTAAAGTTTAGTTTTAGGTCAGGTTTAGAGCTAGGGGTATTATTAGGGTCAGGGCCTTGTTTAGGGTTTGGGATAGGCTATGGTTTAAATTTAGGGCTTGAATTAGCATGAAGGTAAGGGTTGGGTAATGATAGGGTGAGGTTTAGGTTTTAGGTTTGGTTAAGGGTAATGGATATGGTTAGGATTAGGCATAGGGTTAGGTTTAGGCCTAGGGTTAACATTAGTGTTAGGGTTATAATTATGGCGATAGATAGGGTTAGAGCTAGGTTTAGGGCTAGGGTTGTGGTTATGATTAGGACTAGGGTTATGGTTAGTGTTAGGATTAAAGCTTGTGTTAGGTCTTGAATTAGGGCTAGGTTTTGTGTTAAGTTAGGTCTAGGGTTAGGGTTACGGCTAATGTAAGTACCAGGGTTACATTTAAGGCTAAATTTAGGTTTAGGGTTGGCAATAGGTCTAGTGTTAGGTTTAGGTTTAGAGTTAGGTTGATCTTTAGAGCTAGGGTTACTGTTATGGTCAGATTCATGGTCAGGGTTAGTTTTTAACTCAAATTAGGGCTAAGTTTAGGGTTAGGCTTAGGGTTTGGTTTAGGTTAAGGGTTAGGTTTAGGGCTATGTCTGGGATTTGTTTTAGGGCTAGGGCTAGGATTAGGGCTAGTTTTAGGATTAGCATTAAGGTTAGGGCTAGTGTTAGGTTTATGCTTAGGGTTAAAGTTCGATTTAGAGTTAGATTTAGATCTAGGTTAGGTCTAGGGCTAAGGATAGGGCTAGGGTTAGGGCAAGGACTATTGTTCCAGTAAGGTATAGGTTTAGAACTACGGATGGGAGAAGGGTGAGAGTTAGAGTTAGACTTAGGGCTAGGGTTAGGGCTAAGTTTAGGGCTAGTAAAAATTAGGGGTAAGATTAGGGCTAGGGTTAGTGTTAGGGTTAGGCCTAAGGTTAGCGCTATTAGGATTAAGGCTAGGTTTAGGGCTAGGTTAAGCCCTGGGGTTTGTGTTAGTGTTAGAGCTAGGATTAGGGCTAGTGCTAATGTCAGGTCAAGGGTCATGGTTGGGGATAGACTTAGAATGTTTTATGGCTAGGTATAGTGTAATTGTTAGGTTTATGTTAAGGGTCAGATTTAGAGCTAGGAGAATTATTATGGTAAGTTTAAGGGTTAGAGTTTGTTTGAGGTTAGGGTTTAGGGTTAGGGCTCTAATTAGCTTTAGGGTCAGAGTTAGGGTAATGATAGGTTTTTGTTTAGGGTTCAGTTTAGGTTTAGGGTTATTGATAAGTTTAGGTGTAGCAATAAGTCTAGAGTTAGCATTAGGGTTAGGTTATCGATAGGATAATGGATAGGGTTAGAGCTAAGCTTAGGGATAGGTTTACGGTTAGAAAGAGGTCTTGAGTTAGGGTTAGGGTACGATGAGTTCCAGGGTTAGGGTTAGAGTTATGTTTAGTGTAAGAGTTGGGTTTTGAGCTAGGTTTAGGGCTAAGGTGAGGGTTAGGTTTAGGGTGAGGTCTAGGGATAAGATTACAGTACGGTTAGTGTTAGGGTTATGGTTAGGGCTATGGCCATCATTAGGGGTAGTGTTAGGTTTAGGGTAATGGATACGATTAGATGTAGATTTAGGTTTGTGGTTAAAGGTAGATTGTGGTTTAGGCTTAGGGTTAGGGATATGGTTATGTTTAGGTTTATGATAAGGGTTAGGGTTTGAGCTAGGTTTGTTCTATGCTGAGGTTGAGGTTTAGGGTTAGGTCTAGGATTAGTTTTTTGGTTAGGAAAAGGGTTAGGGTTAGGTCTAGGTTTATCAATAGAGTTACAGTTATGTTTAGGGTAATGGGTATCTTTAGAGCTAGGTTTAGTGCTAGAGTTACGGTTAGGATTAGGGCTAGGTTTAGGGTTAGATTTAGGTTAGGGTTAGGTTTTGAGCCAGGGTTAGGAGTAAGGCGAGTGTTAGGGTAGGGTTAGGGAGATGGTTTGTGTTAGGGTTATGCCTAAGGCTAGGTTAAGCCATAGGATAAGATCTAAGTTTTGTGTTAGGTTTAGGCCTAGGGTTAGGGCTATGGGTAATATAAGAGTTAGGGTTATGATTAGGGCTCGTGTTAGGGTTAGAGTTATGGCTAGGTCTAGTGTTAGGTTTAGATGTTAGTTAGGCTCAGGTTTAGAGATAGGTTTACTGTTAAAGGCAAGATCAGTTTTCAGGTTAGAGTTAGGGTTAGGTTGAAAGCCAGAATTAGGACAAGGTTAGGTTTAGGGGCAGGGTTAATGTTTGTTTTAGTTTAATGTTTATTGTTAGGCCTAGGACTAAGTTTTGTTTAGGTCCAGGGCCAGAGTTTTTGCTAGATTTAGGATTTGGTTTAGGTTTAGGGTAGTGTTAGGGTGAGATTTAGGTATAAGGTTACTATAAGTCTTGTTTCAGGGTTCGGTTTATGGTTAGGTTCAGGTTTAGACCTATAATTAGTGTTAGTGTCAGAATAAGGTGAAAGTTAGGGTTAGGTTTGGGGCTAGAATTAGAGCTAGAATGAATGCTTGTGTTAGGACTAGAAATAGGGTTAGGCTAAGGATTAGGATTAGGACTAGGGTTAGCATTATAGATAGGGTTGGGCTTAATGTAAGGTATATGGTTATGGCTAGATTCAGGGTTAAGTTTAGGACTAAGGTTAGGGTTAGGGTTAGGGTTAAATCTAGTGTTAGGGCTCATATTAGGGCTATTTTTGTGTTAGGGTTAAGGCTAGAGTTAGGGCTAAGTCCAATGTAAGAACTATGTTTATGATTAGGGTTAGTTTTAGGGATGGGATTTTGGCTGGTCTAGTGTCAGCATTAGCTTTAGGGTTAGGGTGATATTTAGAGCTATGGTTAGTTTTAGGCCTAGGACTTGAATTAGAGCTAGGGTTATGGCTAGTTGTAGGATTATGGTTTGGTTTAGGTTAAGGTTTAGTGTTAGAGCAATGGCTCGGTTTTGTTTTAGGGCTAGGACTAGGGTTAGGGCTAGTTTTAGGATTAGCAGTGGTATTAGGTCTAGTGGTAGGGTGAGTTTTAGGCTTACGTTTATGTTTAGATTGAGAGTTATGGTTAGATCTCGGGTGAGGGCTATGACTACGATGAGGGGTAAGGTTAGGTCTAAGATAACGGATAGGGTTAGAAATAAAAATAGGTCTAGCATGAGAGTGAGTTAGTCTTAGGAGTAGGGTTGGGGTTAGCGTTAGTGTTAGGACTAAATTAGGGCTAGGATTAGTGCTAGAGTTAGTGTTAGTGTTAGGCCTATTGTTAAGGCTAGGGTTAGGGTTTGTGTAATTGTTAGGGTTAGGGTCAGTTTTAGGGGATGTGATGGGCTTATAGTTACATTCAGGGCTCGGTCAAGGGTTAAAATTAGGGATAGAGCCAAGGTGAGGGTTTGGATTAGGATTAAGGCTAGGTTTAGGGCTAGGATGAGGGCTAGGTTTTGTGTTAGGGTAAGGGCTAGAATTGGGGCTAGAACTAATGTCAGGTCTAGGATTGTGGTTAGGGTTCGGTTTATGGCTAGGTCTAGTGTAAGGGTTAGGTTTAGGGTAACGGTCAGGTTAAGAGCTGGTGTATTATTAGGGTCAAATTCTAGGTTAGGGTTTACTTTAGGTTAAGGTTTAGGTTTAGGGCTCAAATTAGCTTTACAGTTAGGGTTAGAGTAATGAATTTGATTCGGTTTAGGGTTCAGGTTAGGTATAGAGTAATGTATATACGGTTAGTTTTAGGGATAGTGCTAGGTTGAGGCCTAGGGTTAGCATTTTTGATAGGCTTATGTGTAGGGTAATGGATAGAGTTAGTGCTAGTGTTAGGGATTGGGTTAAAATTAGGATTAGGGCTACGTTAGGTGTAGGCCTAGGGTTAGTGTTAGGGTTAGGTGTAGGTTAAGTGTTTATGGTTGTGGCTATGGCGAGGTTTAGGGTTACAGTCAGGGCTAAGGTTAGAATTAAGTTTAGAGTTAGGGCTAGGATTAGCATTAGTGTTAGGGTTATATTTATGGTAATGAATAGAATTTGAGGTAGTATTTGTGCTATGGTTAGAGTTAGGATTAGGGCAAGGGTTAGGGTTACGATTAGCATTAGGTTTACATTCAGGGTAAGAGTTAGAGTTGGAGCTAAGTTTAGGTCTAGGGCTAAGGTTAGGATTAGGCTTACAGTTAGTTTTAGTGCTACATTTAGGGCTAGGTTTCAGGAGGAGATTTATGGCTAGTGTTAGGACTATGGGTAATGTAAGAACTAGGATTATGGTTATGGCTAGTTTTAAGGTTAGGGTTATGGATAGGTCTAGTGTTAGGATATGTTTGGGGTTAGGATAAGGTTTAGAGCTAGGGTTTGTGTTAGGGTAAGGGTCAGAGTTCAGTTTAGCATTGGATTCACGGTTAGGATTTTACTAGCACAATTTTACTAGTGTTAGTTCTAGTGGTATTTTTAGTCTTTGCATTAGACTAATTGTTATTGTTAGTGCTGGAGTTAGGTTTTTGTTTAGGGCTATGGCTAGAGTTATGGCTATATTTAGGATTAAGTTTAGGTCTAATGTTAATGTTACGGTTATGTTTAGGTATAGGTTTACCCATAGGGCTAGTGTTAGTGTTTGGTTTAGGTTTAGGGTCAGGCTTATACCTAGGGTTAGTGTTAGGGTCAGAATAAGGGTCAGGGATAGGCTTAGGTTTTCGGTTAGGGTTAGAGATAGAATGAGGCCTGGGGTTAGTACTAGTAATAGAGTTAGGCTTTAGGGTAGGCTAAGGATTAGGGTTAGGTCTAGGGTAGCATTAGGGTGAGGGTTGGCATAGGGTAAGGGATAGTGTTAGAGCTAGGGTTAGGGTTAGGTTTAGTGTTAGCATTAGGGTTCAAGCTAGGGTTAGGGTTCAGATTAAGGCTAGGTTTTGTGTTAGGGTTAGGACTATTGCTAATGGAAGACCTGGCATTATAAGTAGGGCTAGTTTTAGGATTAGGGTTAGGGCTTGATTTAGTGTTCGGGTTAGGTTTAGGGTTAGGGTGATGTGTAGAGCTAAGGTTAGTTTTAGGTTCAGAGTCAGGGTCATTATTAGTTGTACGGTTAGGTTTAGGACTCAAATTAGGTCTAGTGAAAGGGCTAGGCATAGTGTTTTAGGTATGATTTAGGTTAAGGTTAGGATTAGAGCTGTAGCTCAGTTTTGCTTGAATGCTATGACTATGGTGAGGGATAGTTTTCCAATTAGCATTAGAATTAGGGCTAGTGTTAGGGTGAGGTTTCGGTTTTAGGTTAGGGTTAGATTTAGAGTGAGGGTTAGATCTATGTTTAGGGCTAGGGCCAAGTTTGGGGCTAGGGTTAGGGCTAAGCTTTGGGTCATGGTAAGGGATAATGTTAGAACTAGGGCTAGGTCTAGGGCAAGAGTTAGAGTTAGTCTTAGCGATAGGGATATGATTAGATTTAGGATTCAGGCTAAATTAGGTCTAGGATTAGAGCTAGGTTTAGTATTAGGGCTAGGTCTTGGTTTAGGGTTAGTGCTAGAATTAGCATTAGGGTACAGTATGATATTGTAGCTAGGTTAAGGGCTAGGGTGTGGGTTCCCTTTAGGGTTAGGACTAGTGATAGGGTTAGGGTTTGGATTAAGGCTAGGTTTAGGGCCAGGATTAGTGCTAAGGTGTAATGTTTGGTCTAGGTTTATGGTTAGGGATAGTTTCAGGGTTAGGTTTATGGCTATGTATAGTGTAAGGTTTTGGTTGAGGGTTAGGGTCACTTTTGGAGATTAGGGGTATTATTAGGTTCACGTAACTGTTAAGGTTTGTTTAGGTTAAGGTTTAGGGTTTGGGCTCAAATTAGGTTAGGATTATGTTTACGGTAGGATAATGGATATGGTTAGGTTTAGGGTTCAGTTTAAGTTTATGGTAATGATTAGGGTTAGGGTTTTGGATAAAGTTAGGGTTATCCTAGGATTAGTGTAGGGTTATGGTTATGGTTAAGGTAATAGATAGGATTAAAGCTAGATTTAGGGCTAGGGTTATAGTTAGGATTAATGCTAGATTTAGGCTTAGGTTTAGAGTTAGGTTAGGGTTAAAGCTAGTGTTAGGGTTAGGGTTAGGGCTACGTTTTAGATTAGGTTAGTGTTAGGGTAGGGCTATGGCTAATATAAGAACTAGGGTTACGATATTAGGGCTAGTTTTATGGTTAGGGTTAGGGCTAGGTGTAGTGTTAGGGTTAGGTTATCTTTAGAGAGATAATTTGAAATGGGGTTAGTTTTAGGGTCAGAGTCAAGGTCAGTTTTAGCTTTAGGGTTAGGGATAACACTAGAAATAAGGCTAGAGTTATGGGTAGGTGTAGGGTTAGGTTTTGTGTTAGGGTTAGGGCAAGAATTAGGGCTTGGTCTAATGTCAGTTCTGAGGTTACAGTTAGGTTAGTGTGAGAGTTAGGGCTAGGGCTCAGTTTTGTTTTAGAGCTACACCTAGATTTAGAACTAGTTTGAGGATTAGTGATAGTGTTAGGGCTAGTGGTAGGGTGAGGTTCAGGCATAGGTTTAGGGTTATATTTTGAGTTATGGTTAGATCTAGGGTTAGGACTTGGGCTAGGTTTAGGGGTTAGGTTAGGGCTAGTGTTAGGGTTATGGTTACAGATAGAGTTAGTACTAGAAATAGGTCTAGGGCAAGAGTTAGAGTTAGTCTTAGGGGTGGGTTTAGAGTTAGGGTTACGATTAGCACTAAATTAGTTATTAACTAACTCAAACCTTAATCATGACAGTGACCCTAATAGTAACCCTATCTCTAAACCTGATCCTAACCCTCAACCTAAACCTTACACTAGAACTAGCCATGAACCTAAATTGTTACTATGAACAACTAAATTGTTATTGTGATGCTTAGAGCTAGGGTAATTGTTAGGGTCTGAGTCAGGGTCAGAGTAAGTTCTAGAGTTAGGGTTAGGACTTAAATTAGGGCCAGGGTTAGGGCTAGGTAGAAGCTTAAATTTTAGTTTAGGTTAAGAATTAGTGTTAAGCCTATGACTCAGTTTTGTTTGAGTGCTAGGACTAGAGTTAGGCTAGTTTTCCAATTAGCATTAGGGTTAGGGCTAGTATTAGGGTGAGGTTTAGACTTAGGTTTAGGGTTTGATTGAAGTTAGGCTTAGGTCTAGGTATAGGGCTAGGGCGAAAGTAGGAATGGGGTTAGGGCTATGTTTTGGTCTAGGGTTTGTATTATGGTAAGGGATAGATTTAGAACTAGGGTTAGTGCTAGGGTGAGAGTTAGGGTTAGGGTTACAGTTACGGTTAGGTTTAGGACTAAATTTGTGCTAGGATTAGCGCTAGGGTTAGTGTTAGGGCTGTGCCCACGTTCAGGGCTAGGGTTAGGGTTAGGATTACTGTAAGGTATGCTGTTATAGCTAGGTTTATGGTTGGGTACAAAATAGGGTTCGGGCTAGGGTTAGAGTTAGGGTTGGTATGAAGGCTAGGTTTAGGGCTAGGATTAGGATTCGTTTTTGTGTTAGGGTTAGGGTTAGAGTTAGTGCTAGGGCTAATGTCAGGTCTAGGTTTATGGTTAGGGTTAGTTTTAGGGTTAGGTTCATGGCTAGTTCTAGTGTAAGGTTTAGGTTGAGGGTTAGGATCAGGTTTAGAGATAGGGTTACTATTAGGGTCACTGTCATGATTAAGGTTTGAGTTAGGTTAAGGTTTAGGATCAGTTCTTTCATTATCATTAGGGTTAGTTTTAAGGTTAGGGTGATGTTTATGTTTAGATTTAGGTTTCAGGTTAGGATTAGGATAAATGACACATTTAAGGTTAGAGATAGGGTTAGGGTTATCCTAAAATTAGCATTAGGGTTAGGGTTATAATTAGGGTAACGAATAGTGTTAGAGCTAGGGTTAGGGCTAGGAATATGGTTAGGATTAAGGCTAGGGTTAGGTTTAGGGTTAGGGCAAGTTTTAGTTTTAGGGTTGGGTTTAGGGTAATGGTTAGGGTTAGGATTAAAACAGGTGTAGGGCTCAGATTAGTGCTAGGTTTTGGGTTAGGCCTAGCCATATGTTAGGCCTAGCCCTAACACTAACCCTAGGTTAAGGCTAGGATTAGGGCTATGACTAACGTAAGAACTAGGGTTGTGATTAGGGCTACTTTTAAGGTTAGGGTTAGGGGTAGGTGTAGTTTCAGGGTTTGGTATAATTTTAGGGTGATCTGAGAGCTATAGTTAGTGTTAGGGTCAGAGTCAGGGTAGTTGTAGGGTAGGGTAGGACTTGAATTAGGGCTAGGGTTAGGGCTAGGTGTGAGTTAGATTTTGGTTTATGTTAAGGGTTAGAGTTAGGGCTATAGCTCGATTTTTTAAGGCTAGGACTAGCTTAGGGCAAGTTTTAGGATTAGCGTTAGTGTTAGGGCTAGATTTAATCTGAGGTTTAGGTTTAGGGTTGGAGTTAGATTGAGAGTTATGGTTAGATCCACGGTTAGTGGTAGGACTAGGTTTAGGGCTAAGGGTAGAGCAAGTGTTAGGGTTATGGTAAGGGATAGGGTTAGAACTGGGAATAGGGCTAGGGCGATAGTTACAGTTAGTATTAGTGCTAGTGTTAGGATTAGGGTTAGGGCTAAATTGGGGCTAGGATCAGGTCTAGGATTAGTGTAAGGGTTAAATCTAGGGTTAGAGTTAGGGTTAAATTAATGGAAAGGGTTGGGGTTATATCTAGGTTCAGATATAGGGCGAGGGTTAAAATTAGGGATAGGGCTAGTATTAGGGTTTGGGATAGGATCAAGACTAGATTTAGGGCTAGAATGAGGGCTAGCATTTGTATTAGGTTTATGACAAGAATTAGGTCTAGGGCTAATATCAGTTCTAGGTTAACGGTTAGGGATACTTTTAGGGTAAGGTTTATGGCTAGGTCTATATTCAGAGTTAGGTTTAGGGTAAGATTCATGTTTAAACCTAGGGGTATTATAATGGTCAGGCCCAGGTTTTGGGTTTGGATTAGGTTGAGGTTTAGGGTTAGCACTCAAATTAGCATTAGGGTTAGAGTTATGGTTAGTGTAAGGGATAGGGTTATGTTTTGGCTTCAGGTTAGGATTAGGGTTCATGTTAGTTTAGGTTAATGGATAGGGTTAGGGTTAGGCCCAGTGTTAGCATTAGGTTTATGGTTATTGTTTGGGTAATTGATCGATTTAGAGCTATGGATAGGGCTAGAATTATGTTTAGGATTAAAGCTAGAGTTAGGGTTAGGGTTATGGTTAAGGCTAAGGCTAAGGATAGGGTTAAGATTAGGATACGGGTTAGGGTTTAAGCTAGGGTTAGTGCTAAGGCTAGGGTTAGGTTTAGGGTTAGGTCAAGGGTTAAGGTTAGGATTAGGGTTAGGGCTAGGGTTAGGCTTAGTGTCAGGCTTAGTTTTTTCTTACCATTAGGTTAAGGGTAAGGCTGATGGATTTCGTAAGTGTTAGGGCTAGTTTGAGGGTTCAGGTTAGAATCAGAGCTAGGGATAAAGGTACATTTAAAGTTATTAGAGCTAGGGTTAGCATTAGGTTTAGGGTTATGGTTAGGATAATGGATATAGTTAAAGCTAGGGTTTGAACGATGATTACGGTTAGGGTTAGGCTAGGATTAGGGTTAGGGTTTGGGATAGGGTTTGTTTACTGTAAGGATTAGGGTTTGAGCTAGAGTTAGGGCAAGGGCTAAGTTTTGGGTTAGGTTCAGCGTTAGGTCTAGGGATAAGATTGTGGTGGGTTTAGGCTTAGGGTTAGGGCTAGGGCTACATTTATTATTAGGGTTAGGATAAGTGTTAGGGTAATGGATATGGTTAGATGTAAGTTTAGGTTTAGGTTTAGAGTTAGATTTAGTTTTAGGGTTAAGGTTAAGGCATGGTTAGGTTTAGGTTTCCAGTACAGGTTAGGGTTTGAGCTAGAGTTAGAGCTATGGCAAGTGTTAGGTTTAGTGTTAGGTCTAGGGTTAGTTTTCTGGTTAGGGTTAGGGTTAGGGTTATAGATAGGGTTAGAGTTAGGGTTAGGGTAATGTTTATGTTCAGAGCTAGGTTTAGGGATAGGGTTAAGTTTAGGTTTAGAGATAGGGTTAGGATTAGAGTTAGGGATAAGTCTAAATTTACATTTACTGCAAGAGTTAGGCATTGAATAAATTTAGGACTAAGGCTAGAGTTAGGGTTAGGATTAGGGCTAGGGTTAGGGTTAGTGTTATACCTAGGGCTAGGTTTAGCCCTAGGATTTACTCTAGGTTTTGTGTTAGGTTAAGGTGTAGGGTTAGGGCTATGGGTAATGTAAGAGCTAGGCTTATGATTAGGGCTAGTTGTAGGGTTAGGGTTATGGTCAGGTCTATTGTTAGGTTTATATTTTCAGTTAGGGTCAGGTTTAGAGTTAGCTTAGTGTTAAATGCAGGGTCCGTGTTCAGGTTAGTGTTAGGGTTAAGGTTAAAGCCAGAATTAGGACTAGGTTTATGTCTAGGCGTAGGGTTAGACTTTGCATTAGGTTAAGGGTTATTGTTAAGGCTAGAGCTAGGGCTAGGATTTGTTTAGGTCTTGGGCTAGGGTTAAAGCTACATTTAGGATTAGGCTTAGGTGTAGGGCTAGTGGTAGAGTCAGGTTTAGTATAAGTTTACTGGTAGGGCTAGTGTTAAGGTTTGGTCTAGGGTTAGAATTAGGTTTATACGTAGGGTTAGTGTTATGGTCAGAATAAGGGTCAAGGTTAGGGTTAGGGTTTGGGATAGGTTAGAGCTAGAATGAGGGCTAGGTTTAGGACTATTACTAGGGTTAGTATTTTGATTATCCTAAGGATTAGGGATAGGTCTGGGTTACCATTAGGGTTAGGGTTTTGCTTAGGTTTAGGGATAGAGTTAGAGCTAGTGTTCAGGGTAGGGTTAGGATTAGGGTTAGTGTTAAGTCTAGGTTTAGGGCTCAGATCATGGCTAGTTTTTGTATTAGCATTAGGGCTAGGGTTAGGGCAATGAATAATATAAGAATCAGGATTACAATTTAGTTAGATTTAGGGTTAGTGTTTAAGATTAGTGTTTATGGTTAGGTTTAAGGTTTGGATGAATTTTGAGCTAGGGTTACTGTAAGTTGGACTCAGGGACAGGGTTAGTTTTAGGATGAGGACTCAAATTAGGGCTAGGTTTACTGTTAGGGTTTGGTTAAAGGTAAGAATGCTGTTTCAGAGCTAGGGTGAGTGTTAGGGTATAAGTAAGGGTCAGGGTTATTTTTAAGATTAGGATTAGGACTCGAATTAGGGCTAGGATTTGTTCTAGGTGTAATTTAGGGTTTGTTTTAAGTTATGGATTAGGGTTAGGTCTGCTGCTCGGTTTTGTTTTAGTTCCAGGGTTAGGGTTAGCACTAGTTTTATGATGAGTATTAGGGTTAGGTCTACTGTTAGTGTTAGGCTTAGGCTTATGGTTACGGTTATATTTAGAGTTAGTCTAAGATCTAGGGTTTGGCTAGGACTAAGGATATGGCAAGGGTTAGGGCTAGGGTAAGGGCTAGGTTTAGAGTTACGGTAAAGGATAGGGTTAGAACTAGGAATAGGGCTAGTATGAGAGTTAGAGATTATCTTAGGGCTAGGATTATGGTTAGGGTTTGGATAAGGGTTAAGTTAAGGCCAGGATTAGGGCTAGAGTTAGTTTACAGTTTAGGCCTAGCAATAGGGTTATGATTAGGTTTATGTTTAGGATAAGGGATGGCATTATAGCTAGGTTTATATGTAGGGTTAGGGTTAGAGTAGGGATAGGGCTAGGCGTAGAGTTAGGGTTATGATTAAGGCTAGGTTTAGGGCTAGGATGAAAACTAGTGTGTTTTATTTTTTAGGTTTAGGGCTAGGATTAGGGATAGGGCTAATATCAGGTCTAGGGTTATGGTTAACGATAATTTTAGGGTTAAGTTTAAGTCTACATCTAGTGTAAGGGTTAGGCTTAGGGTAAGGGTCCTAGGGGAAATTTTAAGGTTAGGATAAAGGTTAAGGTTTTGTTTAAGTTAGGATTTAGGTTTAGGGCTCGAATTAGCATTAGGGTTAGAGTTAGGGTAATGATAGGGTTTAGTTTAGGGTTCAGGTTAGGTTTAGGGTAATTGATAGGGTTAGCATTAGCAATAGGGTTATGGTTACGGTTAGGGTTAGCATTAGGGTAAGGGTTATGGTTATGCTAATGGGTCAGATTAGAGCTTAGGTTAGAACTAGGGTTAAGGTTAGGAATAAGTCTTGAGTTATGGTTAGGGCTAGGTTTAGAACCAGGGTTAGGTTTAGGGTTATGCTTAGTGTAAGGGTTCGATTTTGAGCTAGGGTTATGGCTAGGGAGATGGTTAGTTTTAGGGTTAGGTCTAGGGATAGGATTATGGTAGAGATAGTGTTAGGGCTAGGGTTATCATTAAGGTTAGATTTAGGGTTAGGGTAATGGATAGGGTTAGATATAGGTTTAGGGTTAGTGTTAGATTTTGGTTTAGTGTTAGGATTAGGGCTATGGTTATGTTTAGGTTTATGGTTAGGTTTAGGGTTTGAGTTAGGGTTAGGGCAATGCCGAGTGTTAAATTTAAGATTATGTCTAGGGTCAGTTTTCCAGTTAGTTTACCCTAACAGTAGACCTAGCCCTAACCCTAATCCTATAACTAGCCCAAATTGTAACCCTAGTCCATACATTGGCTGCAACTTTATACCTAGCCCTAACTCTAACCAAAAACTAGCTCTAAACTGAGACCTAATCTTAGCTTTAACCCTTACACTAATTCTAACACTAGCCCTAACCCGAACCCTAAACATAGCCCTAATTAATTCTAGCTCTAAACCTATCCCTTACTCTAAATTAAACCTAACCCTAATGCTAGTCTTAACCCTAATCTTAATCCTTACTTTAACCCAAACCCTAATCCTATTAGGAGTCCTAACCTTAGCCCTCATTCTAGCTCTAACCATAACCCAAACCTGACACTTATTGTGACCCTAACGGTAACCGTAGGTCTAAACCTGACCCTAACCTTAAACCAAATGCTAACACTAGCACTAGCAATAAACCTATACCTAAACCTAACTCTAACACTAACCCTAACCCTAACCCTAAACCTAGCACTAATCCTATCCCTTACCCTAAGTCAAACCTTAAGCTTAATGCTAACCCTTGTCCTAACCCTAATCCTTAGCCTAACACAAATCCTAACTTTATTACTAGTCCAAATCATAGCCATCATTCTAGTTATAACCATAACCCAAACACTAACCCTAACCCTGAACCTAACCATAAACCAAACTCTAACATTAGCCCTAACCATAAAGATATACCTAAAACTAACACTAACACTAGCCCTAGACATAAACCTAATCCTAAATCTAGCCATATCTCTCACCCACATCTGAAAAAAAATAGCCCTAGCCCTAATGATAACCCTTAACCTAACCCAAACACTAACCCTACATCTAGACCTAACCAATCCTAATTCTAAACTTGATCCTTACCCAAAACCTAACCTTTATACAAGACTTGGCCATGAAACTAACCCTATAACTAACCCTATCCATAAACCTAAACCTGACATTATCCCTATCCCTAAAATTGCAATAAACCCAACAAAAGCCCTAGCCCTCATCCGAACAACAAATCTAGCCTTAATCCTAACCCCATCCTAACCCTATCCCTAAACCTAATTCTAACCATCACCCTAGCCCTAAACCTAGCTATAACCCCATCTCTTTCCCTAAACCTAACCCTAAACTTAGCCCTAAAATTGGGCCTAACCCTAAAACTAATCCTAGACCTATTACTAGGCCTAGTTTATCCCTGACCCTAATCCTAACCCTAACCTTAAGACTAAATCTAATTTTTGCCTGGCCCAATTACTAGTTCTAACCCTATCCCTTACCATAACCTTAGCCTTAGCCCTAAAACATAACCAAGCTATAGCACTAACCCTAATCCTTAACTTAAACCAAACCCTAACTCTACATCTAGCCCTAAGCCTACCCCTAATTCAAGTCCTATCCCTAACCTAAAACTAACCCTGAACCTGACTCTGAACCTAACACTAATCATAGCTCAAAACATCACCCTAAACTTAAATCTAATCCTAAAACTAGACTTAGTCCTAACTGTAACCCTAAAATTAGCCCCAATCATAACCCTAGTTCTTACATCAGCCATATCATTAACACTAACCCTAACAAAACCCAAAACTTAGCCCTAATCTGAACCCAAACCGTAGCTTTAACCCTATCTCTATCCCTAAATGTAGCTCTAACCCTTACTCTAAACCTAACCCAAATTTTAATCCTTACACTAACCCTAAACCTAACCCTAACCCTAGCCCTAACCATAACCAAATCCCTAGCCCTTACCCTAGCTCTAACCCTATCCAGTACCCTAACCCTAACCCTAACCATAATGCTAACCCTCAGCCTAACCCAAACACATTCCCTAACCCTAACCTATGCATATCCTAAACATAACTCTGACCCTAAAGCTAACCTAATACTAGACCTAGACATAACCATAACCCTAAAAATAGCCCCAATAGTAATCCGAGTTCTTACATTAGCCGTAGACAGAAAGCTAACACAAGTCATAGCAAACACTAACCTAACAATAACCCTAAAGCCAACTGTAACCCTAACTCTAAAACTAACCCTCACCCTAACCTGAACCATAAGCCTAAACTTAACCCTATCACAAACACTAAGCCGAAACCTAACACTAACCCTAACCCTAACACTAATCCTAAACCTAAACATTACCCTGATCTTAACTGTAACCCTAAGCTTAAACCAAACCCTAACCCTAACACCAATCCTAACACTAAACCTAATACTAACTCTAATGCTAACCCTAACCCTAACACTAACACTAACCCTAACCCTAACCCTAACCGTAAAACCTAACCCTGTATCTAACCATAAACTTAACCCTAACACTAACCCTAACCCTAACCCTAACCCTAACCCTAACACTCACCTCATGCTAACCTAAACCTAACAATAATCATAACCCTAAACCTAGCACTAATCTGAAAACTAACTATAACCCTAACCTAAACACTAATGCTAACCCTAACCTTAACCCTAACCCTAAAACTAACTCAAACTGCAACCCTAATCCTAAACCTAATTCTAACAGTAACCCTAACCCTATCCCTAACCTATCCCTAACAATATCCATAATCCTAACCCTACTTCTAATCCTATTCATTACCCTAAGCCATACCCTCACCCTAATGCTACCCTAGTCCTAACACTAATTCTTAGCTTATCCCAAACCCTAACTATCTTACTGGTCCTAATCCAATGCCTCATTCTAACTTTAGACCTTACCCAAACCCTAACACTTATTCTGATCCTAACACTAACCCTACATATAAACCTGAAACTGACCCTAAACCAGACCCTAATTCTATCCCTACCAGTAAACCTATACTTAAACCTAACAGTAACAACAGCAGTAGAACAAACCTAATCCTAAATATAGTCATAAATCTAGCCTTAGCCCTAAGAAAACCCCTAGCACTAGCCCTAACAATAACCCTGAACCTAACGTAAAGACTAAACCTATCACTAGACCAAATTCTAGTCCTAATTGTGGGCCTAAGCATAAAACTAAACCTAACCCAACAATGACCCTTACCCTAATAGAAACCCTAGCCTAATCCTTATCCTAAACCAAAACCTAACCCTAACACTAGACTTATCCATAACTCTGACCCTAACACTAGACAATATCCCTAGCAATTACATTACCCATAGCCCTAAGGTTAGGCCTAAACATCACACAAAACCTAGCCCTTATCCTGGCTCTAAACCTAACCCTAATCATAACCCTAACCATAACCTTAGACCCAACCCTTATGCTAACCCTTGCCCTAGCCCTAACCCTAGCTCAAACTCTAATCCTCTGTCTAAACATAACCCTAATTCTAAAACTAACCCCAGCCCTGACTCAAAACCTAACCCTTGCCCTAGCCCTAACCCTAGCTCAAATGCCTACACTTACCCTAAACCTAACCCTAATATTAACCCTAGGCCTAACCCTAAGCCTAACCTTAATCTTAACCTTAACCCTAGCCCTAGCCTTAGCTCTAAAGCTATGCATTACCCTAAAGATAAGCCTAAACCAAATGCTATTCCTAGGCCTAATGATAACCCTATTGCTAACACTAACCCTATTCATTACTCTAAACCTAACCAAAACCATAAAACTAATTATTTCCATTACCCTAACCCTAGATCTAACCCACTGCTAATTCAAGCATTAACCCTAAGTCTTAACCTAAACCAAATCCTATCCGGACCCTGACCCTAATAATACACCTAGTTCTAAACCTGACCCCTACCCTAAACCTAACCCTTATAACAGACATAGCTATAACCTAACACTAAAACTAATACTATCCATAAACCTAGACCTGACATTAACCCTAGCCCTAATCCTAGCCCTATTCCAAAAAAAAATCCTCAGCTTAACACTAAACCTAGCCTTAATTCTAACCCATAACATAACCTTATCCCTAACCCTATTTCTAACCCTCGCCATAGCCCTAAAGCTAGCTATAATCCTATCCCTTCCCCTAAATCTATTCCTAACCCTAACACTAACACTAACCCTAAAACTAACACTAAACCTAGCACTAATCTTAGCCCTAATTTAGCCCTAAACCTAAAACTACCCCTAACCCTAGCCCAAAGACTAACTCAAACTCTTGTCCTAGCCCTATTTCTAGTTCTAATCCTATCTGTTACCATAACCCTAACACTAGTCCTAACCTTAGCCCTAACCCTAGCCATAGCACTAAACCTAGATCTAACCATAACAATAAATCTAAGCCTAATCTTGACCCTATCACTAGCCCCAACACTATCGCTAATCATAAAACTAGCCATAACCCTAGGCCTAGTTCTAAAACAAAACTGAACCATGGCCCTATCCCTAACCTTAGACTAACCTTAACCCTAGACCTGACATTAGCCCTATCCCTATCTCTAATCTTAGTTCTAAGCCTAGACTTAATCCTAACCCTAGACTTAATCCTAACCCTAATTTTATCCCTAGCCCTAACCCTAAATTTATCCCTTATCCTAGCACTAAACATAGCTGTAACATCATACCTTACACTAAACCTAATGCTATCCCTAACACTAGCCCTAAACCTAAGCCTAAATCTAACACTAACCCTACCCCAAACCATATCTCTATTACTAGTCCTAATCCTAGCCCTCATTCTAGCTCTAATCCTGACTCTAACCATGTCCCTTATTCCTAACCTAACACTAACCCTAGGTCTAAACCTGACACTAACCCTAAAGCAAACCCTAAACCTACCCCTACCAATAGACCTACACCTAAACCTAACAGTAACACTAGCACTAGACCAAACCTAATCCTAAAGAGAGTCATAAATCTAGCCTTAGCCCTACATAAAAACCTAGTACTAGCCCTAACAATAACTGTTAACTTAATGTAAAGACTAACTCTATCCCTAGACACAATGCTAGCCATAAATCTGACCCTCAACCGAAACTTAACCCTAACCCGACAATGACAGTTACCCTAAAACAAACCCTAGCTCTAAATCTTATCCTAACCCAAAACCTAAGTAGAACACTGGACTTATCCAAAACTCTAACCCTAAAACTAGCCATAACCATATCCTTAGCTCTTACATTACCCATAGCCCTAATGATCGCCATAAACCTCACACAAAACATTGCCCTTATCCTAGCCGTAAACCTAACGTAAAGACTAAGTCTATTGTAACCCTAACCATAAGCCTGGACCTAATCCTAAACCTAACCCTCGCCATCACCCTAAACCTAACCCTCACCCTAACCCTAATTCTAACTCAAAATCTAACTTTAATCTAAACATAATCGTAACACTAACCCTAACATTAGCCCTCACTCTAACCCTAAACCTCATGCTAGCCCTGATCCTATATCAAACGCTAACACTTACCCCAAAACTAACCCTAACACTAACCCTAGGCCTAAACTAACCCTATTACTAATTCTAACCTTAACCCTAGCCCTAACCTTACCTCTAACCCTATCCATTACCCTAAAGATAAGCCTAACCCAAATGCTAATCCTAGGCCTAATGCTAACACTATTGCTAACACTAACCCTATTCATTACTCTAAACCTAACCTGAACCCTAAGCCTAACCCTATCAATTACCCTAACCCAGACCCTAACCCTATTCCTAATGCTAATTCAAGCCTTAACCCTAAATCTTAACCTAAACCAAACCCTAATCGAACACTGACCCTAATAATACACCTAGCTTTAAACCTGACCCTTAACCTAAACTTAACCATTACACTAGACCTAGCCATAACCTAACCCTAAAACTAACCATAACGATAAACTCAGACCTGACATTAGCCTACCCCTAACACAAACACTAGTCCTCATCTTAGG
Source organism: Marmota monax (assembly GCF_021218885.2). Lineage (NCBI taxonomy): Eukaryota > Metazoa > Chordata > Mammalia > Rodentia > Sciuridae > Marmota > Marmota monax. The sequence continues at coordinate 39,224 of NW_026695104.1, forward strand.
CCTATACCTAGCCTTAATCCTAACCCAAACCCTAACTCTAGCCGTATCTCTAATTTTAACCTCACCTTGACCTGAACTTAGGTATAACCCCATCATTTCCCCTAACCCTATCACTAAACCTAACCCTAACACTATCCATATCTCTAGCCCTAACCATAGGCATAACCCTAACAGTAACCTTAGCACTAACCCTAGCCCTAATTTAGCTCTAAATATAACTCTACCCCTAACCTTGGCCTAAGAATAACTCTAACTCTCCCCCAGCCCTATTTCTAGTACTAACCCTATCCATTACAATAAACATAACACAAGCCCTAAACTTAGCACTAACCCTAGCCCTAGACCCTACTCTAGATCTAACCATAACTCTATATATGATTCTAACCCTAAGCCTAATCCTCAATCTTCCACTACACCTAACACTATCACTACTCTTAACCCTAAACCAGCCGTAAACTTAGCTTTATCCCTTAAACAAAACCCAGACATTGTCCTAACACTAAATTTTAACCTAAACCAAAACCTACCGCTAAACCTAGCCATAACCTTCTAGCTCTAATACATGTCCTAGTCCTAAAATTAAACCTGAACTTGACTTATATTCTAACACTAACATTAGATATAAATATCACACTAATCCTAAAGATAGCGCTAACACTAGATCTAGACCAAATACTAACTCTAATCATAACCTTGGTTCTTATATTAGTCATAGCCCTAACTCTAGCCCTAAAGCTAACAGAAAACTAGCTCTAATCTGAGCCCTAACCCAAGAAGTAAACCTAAAACTAAACCTAATCCTAGCCTTAGCCCTAAACCTAACCAAAAACCTAGCCCTATCCCTAGCTCTAATTCTATCACTTACCCTAGCCAAACCCTATCCATAATGCTAACCTTAGTCCTAATCCTAATTCATAGCCTAATCCAAACCCTAATCCTATTACTAGTCCTAAATTTAGCCCTCATTCTATCTCTAACCCTTAGTCAAATCCTTACCCTAACACAAACCCTCAGTCTGTATCTGACCCTTACCCTAAACCAAATGCTAAAACTAGCCCTACCAGTAAACTTATACCTAAACCTAACCCTAACACTAGCACTAGACCTAAGCCTAATCCTAAATATAGCCATAACTCTAGACCTAGACCTAAAAAATCCCTGAGCCCTATACCTAACCTAATCCTTAACCTAAAGCAAACACTAACCCTATCCATAGACCTAACTCTAGTCCTAATTCTGGCTTTTACCTTAAACCTAACTGAAACCTGAACACTGACCCTAACACTAACACTAAATCTAGCTCTAAACCTGAACCTAACCGAAAACCTTAATCTAACACTTGACATAGCCATAACTCTAACCCTAAAACTAGCTCCAACCAGAACCCTAGATCTATCATTACATATAGCCTTAACCCTGGGCCTAAACCTAACACAAAACCTAGCCCTAATCTGAGGCCTAAACCTACCCTAAGCATAACTGTGATCCTAAATGTACCTCTAACCCTAACCCTCACCTTACACATAACCCTAGCTCGAAGCCTAACTCTTCACCTAAACAAAACCCTAGCCCTATTCCTAAACAAAAACCTAACTTAGCCCTAATCCTAACCTTAAACCTGGTACTAACACTAGTTCTAACCCTGACATTACGCTAACACTAACCGTAATAATAACCCTAGCCCTAAACCTAACCCTATCTCTAACCCTAATCATAAACCTAAACCTAAACCTAAACCTTACCATAAACCCTAAACCTTACTATAAATCAAAACTAAACCTATCCCTAAACCTATATTTAACCATAACCTAAACTTAACCCTAAACCTAATCTTAATCTAATCCAATACATTACTCTAAAACTAACCCTAACCCTAATGAAGACTCTAGCCCTAAACCCAACCCTAAACATGACCATAACCATAACACTAACGCAGACCTAACACTAAACCTAACACTTCTGCTAGCCCTAAACATAGCTTAATCCCTAACACTTACCCTAACCCTAACACTAGCCCAATCCCTAACCATAATGCGAACTATAGCCCTAACACTAACACTAAACCTAACCCTTATCCTAGCCCTAATTTAGCCCTATTCCTAACCCTAAACCAAACCCTAGAATTAAGAATAACTATAATTCTCAGAAAAGACCTATCTCCACATTTAATCCTATCCCTTACCTTAACCCTAACCCAAGCTCTAATCCTAGTCGTAACCCTTGCACTATCCTCAACCCTAGTATTAACTCTAGATCGAAACCTATCTCTAAAACTAACCCTAAACTGATGCCTCAGCCTAACCCTGAAACTAGTTATAACATTTATGCTAATTCTAAAATAGCCCCAACCCTAGCCCAAGCCCTAAAACAAAACTGAGCTATACCCCTAACACTAGCCCTTAACCTAGACCCAACAATAACACTACACCAGCACTAACCCTAGCCCTAATTTGATACCTAACCATAACCCTAAATATAACCATGACCCTGACTCATATCCAAACACTAAATCTAGCTGTAAACATCAACCTAACCTTAAACCTAACCCTAACACTAGACCTCGCCCTAAACCTAACCCTAAAACTAACCCTAATCATAACCCTAGTTCTTACAATAGCCGCAACCATAACACTAGCCCTAAACCTAATACAAAACTAGCCTGAATCCAAGGCTTAACACGAGCTTTAACCATAAACCTAACCCTAACCTTAGTCCTAACCCTAGCTTTAACTCTATTTCTTACCCTTAGTCAAACCTCAACCTAATGCTAACCATATTCTTAGCACTAACCCATAGCCTAACCAACACCTAACTCTATAAGTAGTCCTAACCTTAGCCTTTATTCTAGATCTAACCATAACCCAAAACCTAAACCTATCCCTGAACATTATTCTGACCCTAACACTAATCTTAGGTCTAAATTTAAACCTAACACTAAACCGAACCCTAAATCTAGCCCTACTGGTAACCTTATATCTAAACCTAATCCTAACACTAGCCCTAGACCTAAACCTAATCCTAAATCTATCCATAATTATAGCTTTAGTCCTAAAGACAAACTAGACCTAGCCTTAACAATAACCCTTAACTTAACCCAAACTCTAACCCTACCTCTAGACCTAACTCTGGTCCTAATTCTGGCTTTAACCCTAACCGTTACCCTACCCGAACACTGTCCCTTACACTATCACTAACCCCAGCTCTAAACTTCACTTTAACACTAAAACTAACCCTAAAACTACACCTAGCCCTAGCATTAACCATAAAACTAGTCTTAATCATTACACTATTTCTTACATAAGCCACTGCCCTAACCTATCACAAAACCTAGCCCTAATCCAAGCCCTACCTTAGCTTTAATCCTAAAGATAACCCTAACAATAACCCTAGCCCTAACCATAATCCTAAGCCTAAACCTAGACCAAATCCTAACCACAAACCTAGCCCTAACCCTATATGTAACCCTAATCATGACTCTAAGATAACTATAATCCTTAAGATAACCCTAGGCAGAACCCTAATCCTAGTAGTAGCCTTAACCCTCTTGATTAACCTATACCTAACCTGAACCCTAAACCTAACTGTGTCATTAACCAACCCTAAACATAAGACTAATTTGAGCCCTAAACCTAAACCTTAACCTAACCCAAACCCTAACTTTGACTCTGACTCTAAAAATACCCATAGCTCTAAACGTGATCCTAACAAGAAACCTAACATTTACAATAGACCTAGCTATAAAACTAATGCTGAAAATATCTGTAACCATACCCTAGACATGGAATTAGCCCTAACTCTAATCCTAGCCTTAACCCAAATATAAAACTTAGCCCACATCCTAGCCATGAACCTTAATCATAACCCTAACCCTAATGTTAACATTAACCTTAATCATAATTCTCACCCTAGTCCTAAAAGTAGCTATATTCCCATCCCTTAACCTAAACCTAACCCTAAACCTGCACCTAACACTAACCCTAGCCCTAACCCTAGGCCTAACCCTAACACTAACCCTAGCCCTAATCCAAGCCATAATTGAGCCCTATCCTTAACCCTAATCCTAGGCCTAAGACTAACTCTAATTTTCACACTAGCCCTATATCTAGTTATAACCCTTTTCCTTAGCATCATAATACACCTATACCTAAACATAGGACTACCCTAGCCCTATATTTAGCCCTATCTCAAAACCTAGATCTAAACCTAACTCTAAATATAACCATAACCCTAAGACTAAATCTAACCATAACTCTACTCTTATACCTAATACTTAACCAAAGCCTAAATCTCACACTTACACTAGCCCTAACTCTAATACTAATCTTAAAACTAGCCTAGCCATACCCCTAGCACTAAAACAAAACCGAGACATAGCCCTAACCTTAACCCTTAACCTAAACCAAACCCAACCCTACGCCTTGCCCTAACCCTTTCCCTAATTATAGTCTAATCCTAACCCCAAACTAACCGTGACCCTGACTCTGACCCTAACACTAACCCTGGCTCTAAACATCATCATCAATGTAAACCTAACCTTAACATTAGACTTAGACCTAACTCTAACCCTATAACTAGCTGTAATCATAAACCTACGTCATACATTAGCAGTAGCATTAACCCTAGCCCTAAACTAACCCAAAACCTAGACTTAATCAGAGCCCTAAATCGAGCTTTAACCCTATACTTAAACCTAACACTAACCCAAACACTGGCACTAATTCTATCATAACCCTAACCCTAAATTTAGGGATAACCCTATCCATTATCTTAATGATAACCCAAAACCTTCTGATAACCCTAGGTCTAACCGTAACACTATACATTACACTAAACCAAAACTAAACCCTAAACCTAATCTGCATTGCACTAACCCTAAATATAACACTAATATGAGCCCTGTACCCTTAACACAAACCCTAAACCTGACCCTATTCTAAAAATAAACCTAGATCTAAACCTGACCCTAACCAAAAACCTAACCCTTACACTGGACCAAGCCATAAATCTAACACTAAATATATGCCTAACTGTAACCCTAGACCTGACATTAGCCATAGACCTAATACTATCTCTAACCCTAAAACAAATCCTAGTCCTCATCATAGCCCTAAACATAGCCTTAATCATAACCCTAACCCTAACTTTAGTTCTAACCCTAATACTAGTCTTCATCCTTGTCCTAAACCTAGTATAACCACATCCTTACCCTAAACTGAACCCTAACTCTAACCCTAACCTAATGGTAACCCTTGCCTTATTCTTAACCCTAGCACTAACCCTAGATCAAAACCTAACTCTAAATCTAACCCTAACTCGATGTCTAAGCCTATTCGTAAAACTACCTCTAACCCTAGCCCTAACATAACCCTAGCCGTAATTTAGCCCTATCCCTAAACCTAACCCTAACCCTAGCCCTAAGACTAACTCTAACTCTCACACTAGCCCTATCAGTCGTTCTATTCTTGTCCCTTAACATAACCCTAACCCTAGACCTTACCCTAGTGCTAACCCTTGCCCTATCCTTATCCTTAGCACTAATCTTAGGCAAACATACCTCTAAATCTAGCCCTAAACCGAAGCCTAAGCCTAACCCTAACACTAGCCCAAACCATAACACTAATCCTAAAATGAGCCCTAACCCTAGCCCTAACCCTAAAACAAAACCAAGCCAGAGCTCCAACCCTACCATTAACCTAAACCAAACCCTAACCTTACAATTAGACCTAACCCTAGCTCTAATTAGAGTTGGAAGCCAAACCCTAAAACTAACCTGAACCTGACCCTGACCCTACACTTCTAGCTCTAAACATCACCCTAACCCTAAATTAACCCTAACACTAAACCTAGCACTAAAACCTAAAACTAGCCCTAATTGTAACCATAACTTTAGCCTTAAACTTATCTCTAACTCTATCCATTAATATAAACCATAACCCTAACCATAATGATAACCCTAGGCATAAACCTAACCCTATCCCAAATCCTAACCATTTCATTACCCTAAACCTAACATGAATCCTAAATCTAACCCTATCATTACACTAACCCTAATCCTAAAATTCATTCAAGCCCAAATTGAAACCTTAACCTATCCCAAACCCTAACCCAGACCTTGACCCTAATAATACCCCTAGCTGTAAACTTGACCATAACCCAACACCTAACCCTTAGCCTAGACATAGCCATAAACCTAATCCTAAAACTATTTTTAACCATAATTCTGGACCTAAAATTAGCCCTAGCCCTAATCCTAGCCCTAACTCAAAAAAACACACCTAGCCCTCATCCTAGCCCTAAAACTAGCCTTAATCATAACCCTAACTCTATCCCTAATCACTACCCTAAGATAACTATAATCCTTAGATAACCCTAGGCAGAACCCTAATCCTAGTAGTAGCCTTAACCCTCTCCATTACGAATTCTAACCATTTCATTACCCTAAACCTAACATGAATCCTAAATCTAACCTTATCATTGCCATAATCCTAATCCTAAAATTCACTCAAGCCCAAAATGAAAACTTAACCTATCCCAAACCCTAACCCAGACCTTGACCCTAATAATACCCCTATCTTGAATCTTGACAGTATCCCAACACCTATCCCTTAGCCTAGACGTAGCCATAAACCTAATACTAAAACTATCTTTAACCATAATTCTGGACCTAAAATAAGCCCTAGCCCTAATCCTAGCCCTAATTCTAAAAACACCCCTAGCCCTCAGCCTAGCCATAAAACTATCCTTAATCATAACCCTAACCCTAACCATAATTCTAACCCTCACCCTTCCTCTAAATCTACCTATAATGTCATCCCTTACCCTAAATTTAAACCTAACCCTAACCCTAATCCTAGGCTTATACACAGAACCTAGCCCTAATCCTAGCCCTAATTTAGCTCTATCTATAACCCTATCCTAACCCTAGCCCTAAGACTAACTCTAACTTTTGCCCTAGCCCTAGCCTTATCCCTAGTTCTATCCCTATCTGCTACCGTAAACCTAACACTAGCCTTAACACTTGCCCAAAAGTGAGTTCCAGCCCTAACCCTAATTCTAAATCTAACCTTAAACCTGAGCTTAAGCCTAAGCTTAACACTAACACTAGCCCTAACCCTAATGATAATCAGAAAACTAGCCCTACCCCTAATCCTACCAGTAAACCAAAACCGAGCAATACCCCTAACCCTAAACCTTAACTTAAACAAAACACTAACACTTCACCTAGACCTAAATCTATCCCTAATTCAAGTCCTAAGCCTCACCCTAAAACTAATCCTGACCCTGACTCATATCCTAACAGTCACCCTAGTTCTAAACACCTCCTTAAACTCAAACCGAACAGTAACATTAACAATAGCCCTAATTCGACTCTTAACGCTAACCCTAAAAATAACCCTGACCCTGACTCCTATCCTAACAAGAACCATATCTATAAATATCACCCTAACTTTAAACCTAACCCTAGCACTCAAACTACCCCTAACCCTAACCCTAAAACTAACTCTAATAGTAACCCTAGATCTTATATTAGCCATTGCCCTAATCCTAGCCCTAAACTGAGCCCTAAACCTAGCTTTACCTCTAACTCTTACCCTAACCATAGCCCTAAACCTAGATCTAAATCAGTCCCTTACCCTAAGCAAAACCCTAAACCTAAGAGTAACCCTAGACCTATCCATAGTCCTCAGAAAAACCAAAACCCTAACCCTATTAATAGTCCTAACTCTAGCCTTCATTTTAGCTCAAACACTATCCCAAACGCTAACCCTAACCCTGACCCTTTTTCTGATCCTAACACTAATCCTAGGTCTAACCCTAACCCCAACCCTAACCAAAATTTTCCATAATCCTATCCCTAGACCTAACTCGAACTTAACTCTCAGCCTAGCCATAATCATACCTCAGAACCTAACCCTTACCCTAAACCTAATCCAAGTTCTAATCCTTACCTTAACCCAAACACAAGACCTAATCCTAACCATAACTCTAGCCCTAACATTAACTCTAACTGTACCCATTACCCTAAAAGCAACCCTTACCATAATGCTAACCCTAGGCTTAACCCTAACCCTATCACTTTCCCCAAACATATCAATTACCCTGAGTCTACCCTGAACCCTAAACCTAACACAGTCATTATGATAACCCTAACCCTAATGCTAATTTGAGCCATAACCCTAACCTCAAACCTAAATCAAACCCTAAAACTGTCCGTGAATCTAATAATTCCCCTATCTATAAACCTGACTCTTACCCTACCTAACCCTTACACTACACCTAGCCATAAACCTAACCCTAAAACTATTCCTAACCTTAACCCTAGACCTGATATTAACCCTAGCCTTAATCCTAGCCCTAACCCTAACACAAACCCTAGCCCTTATCTAGCCCTGGACATAGCCTTAATTTTATCCCTAACCCACACCCTAGGCCTAACCCTAACACTAACCCTAGCCCTAATCTTAGACCTAATTTAGCCCTATCCCTAACCCTAACCCTAACCCTAATTCAAGCCCAAAGACTAATTCTAACTCTCACCCTAATGCTAAACTTAGCTCTAACTCTATCCCTTACTAGAACCCTAATCCTAGCCCTAACCCTTGGTGTAACCCTAGCCCTATTCATAGCCGTGGTCATAACCCTAGATCTAACCCTAACTCTAAATCTAACCCAAACCCGATGCCTAAACCTAAACCTAACACTAGCCCTAATGCTAAAGCTAATCCTAAAACTAGCTCTAAATCTAGCTCTATCCCTAAAACAAACCCAGTCATAGCCACAACCCTAACACTTAACCGAAACCAAAACCTAACCCTACACCTAACCCTAACCATATCCCTAATTCTAGTCCTAACCCTAACCCGAAAACTAACACTGACCCTGACTCTGACCCTAACACTAACCCTGGCTTTAAACATCATCATCACCATAAACCTCACCCTAACACTTGACCTAGCACTAACCCTACCCCTATAACTAGTGCTAATCATAACCCTATTTCATACATTAGCTGTAGTCTTTACCCTAGCCCTAACCTAACCAAAAACCTAGCCTTAATCCGATTCCTAAACCTAGATTTAACCCTAAACTTAAACCTAAACCTAACCCAAAACTAGCCCTAATCCTATACATAACCGTAGCCCTAACCTTAGGTCTAACCTATCCATTACCCTAACAATAACCCTAACCTTAAGCTAACCCTAGGCCTAACCATAACCTTATCCATTACAATAAACCAAAACTAAACCCTAAAATTAACCCTGTCATTACCCTAAACCTAAACCCTAACCTAACCCAAACCCTAACCCTGACCATGACCCTAATATAACCCTAGATATAAACCTGAATGCTACCCTAAACCTAATCCTTACACTGGACCAAGCCATAAACTTAACACTAAATCTAGCCCTAACTATAACCCTATACCTGACGTTAACCCAGCTCTAATACTATCCCTAACGTTAAAACAAACCCTAAACCTTCTGCTAGCCATAAACTTAGCCTTAATCATAACCCTAACCCTATATCTATCCCTAACCTTAATAGTAACCCTTGCTCTAGCCCTAAACCTGGCCAAAACCACATCCCTTACCCTAAACGTAACCCTAACTCTACCCTTAACCCTTGCTGTCACAATTGCCCTATCCTTAGCCTTAGCTTTAACACTAGATTGAAAACTAACTTTAAATCTAACCCTAACTCAATGCCTAAGCCTAAAACTATCCATAACCCTGATGCTAAAACTAGCTCTAACCCTAACCCAACTCTAACCCTAGCCACCCTAACCCTAACCCTAACACTAGCCCTAAGAATAACTCTCACACTGACCCTATCACTCGTTCTAATCCTCTCCCTTCCCATAAACCTAACCCTATGCCAAATCCTAGTCCTAACCCTTGCCCTATCTGTAGCCCTAGCTAAACTTAGATAAATACCTAACTCTTAATTTAAACCTAAACCGAAACCTAAGCCTAATTCTAAGACTAGCCCTAACCCTAAAACTAATCCTAAAATTTGCCCTAACCCTAACCCGAGCCCTAAAACAAAACCGAGTCAAAACCCTAACCCTAACCCTTAACCTAAACCAAGCCCTAACCCTACACCTAGCCCTAAACCCTGCCTTAATTCGAGTTTATGCCAAACCCGAAAACTAACCCTGACCCTTACTCTGACCATAACACTAAACCAAGGTCTAAACAGCACCTTAAACCTAAACATAAACCTAACACTAAACCTAGCCCTAAAACACTAAAATTAGCCAGAATCATAACCCTAGTACTTACATTAGCCGTAACTTTAACCCTAGCACTAACTTAATCCAAAACCTAGCCCTAATCATAACAATGAACCTAGCCCTGAACTGATTTCTAACTCTATCCATTACAATAATCAAAACCATAACCCTAATGCTAATATGATCCTTAACTTTAAACCTTAACCTTTCCCAAACCCTAAACCAGAACTTGACCCTAATAATACCCCTAGCTCTAATCCTGACCCTAACCCTAAATCTAACCCTTACACTAGTCGTACCAATAATCCTAACCCTAAAACAATCTTTAACCATAATTCTGGACCTGAAATTAGCCCTAGCACTACTCCTAGCACTAACCCTAAAAAAAAAAAAAAACCTAGCCCTCATCCTAGCCCTAAACCTAGCCTTTATCATAACCCTAAACCTAACCACAGTCCTAATCCTCATTATAACCCTCACCCTACCTCTAAACATAGCTATAGGGCCATCCCTTACCCCAAACTTTGCCCTAACTCTAAAACTAAACTCTAAACTCTAACTCACTCTAAACCCTAACCCTAACCCTAACCCTAACACTAGGCTTAAACTAAACACTAAACCTAGCCCTAATCCTAGCCGTAATTGAGCCCTATCTCTAACCCTAACTCTAACCCTAGCCCTAAGATTAACTCTCGCCCTATCCCTATCCCTAGTTCTAACCCTAACCCTTACCATAACCCTAAACCAGCCATAACACTTGCCTTATCCTTAGTTCTATCCCCAGCCCTTGATCTAACCCTATTTCCAAATTTAACACTAACTTAATCACTAAGCCTAAGTCTCACACTAACACTAGCCATAATCCTAAACCTAGGACTAAAACAAAACAGAGTATTAGCCCTAACCCTAAACCTTAACTTAAATCAAACCCCAACACTACAACTACAACCAACCCTTGCCCTAATTCGAGTCCTAACCCTAACCTTAAAACCAACCCTGACCTTGACTCATATCCTAACACTCGCCATAGCTCTAAACACCGCCCTCACATTAAACTGAAACATAACAGTAACCTTAACCCTTATTTGAGTCCTAACTCTAACCCTAACACTACACCTGACCCTGACTCCTATCCTAACATGAAACCTAGCTATAAATATTACCCTAATATTAAACCTAACCCTAACTCTAACCCTAACACATACCGTAACACTAAAACTAACCCTAATGGTAACCCTAGTTCTTACATTAACCATTGTCCTAACCCTAGCCCTAACCCTAACACAGAACCTAACCCTAACCCTTGCCCTAAACCTAGGCCTAACCCAAAGCCTAGTGCTAATCCTAGCCTTTATTTAATCCTATCCGAACCCTAAACCTAGCCATAAGACTAACTCTAACTCTTGCCCTAGCCCTAGTCCTAGTTTTATCCTTAGCCTTAATCCTAAACATAGATCTAAGCCTAAGTCTAAATCTAAACCTAACTCTAAATTGAACTGTAACAATAATCCTAAACCAAACCCTAACACTAACCCTAACCGTAATGCTAATCCTAAAACTGGCCGTATCCCTAGCCCTAGCCATAAACCAAAATCAAGCCATAGCCCTAATCCTAACCCTTAACCTAAATCAAATGCTAACCCTACTACTAGCCCTAAAATTAAGTCTAAATCACACCCTGACCCTGACACTGACCCTAACACTAACCCTAGCTCTAAAAATGACCCTAACATTAAATTGACCATAACACTATATCTAGCCTTAACCTAACCCTAAAAGTAGCCTTAATCAAAACCCGAGTTCATACATCAGTCATTGCCCTAACCGTAGCCCTAACCCTAACACAAATTCTACCCCTATCCAAGCCCTAACCCTAGGTTTAACCTTAATACTAGCCCTAACTGTAACCCTAACACTAGCCCTAACCCTAACTCTAACACTATTACTTACACTAAGCCAAACCCTAACCCAAAGGCTAACCCTAGTTCTAATCCTAATACTTAGCCTAACTTAAACTCTAACTATATTATTAGTCTTAACCCTAGCCCTCATTCTACCTCTAAACCTAACCCTGACCCTCATATGACCCTAACAGTAACCCTAGGTCTAAACCTGACCCTAAACCTAAACCAAATCCTAATACTAGCCCTACTGGTAAACTTATACCTATACTTAAGCCTACCACTAGCCTTAGACCCAAATCTAATCCTAAATATAGCTATGTCTCTAGCCCTCAACCTAAACAAAAACCTAGCACTAGCCCTACAATAACTCTTAACATAAACTAAACACTTACCCTACTCCTAGACCTAAACCTAGTGCTAATTCTGGCTCTAACCCTAACCCTAACCCTATCCCCAAAACTGACCCTGATTCTAACAATGAACGTAGATTTAAACCTGACATTAACCCAAAACCTAGACCTAACACTACACCCAGCCATAACCCTAACCCTAAAACTATCTCTAAACATAACACTAGCTCTTACATTACACATTGTCCTAAACCTAACACAAAACCTAGCCCTAATACTAAGCCTAAACTTAGCTCTAAGCATAATGCTCAGCCTAACCCTAGCCCTAAACTTAGCCCTAACATAAGCCTCGCCTTAGACCTAAGCCTAGCTCAAAGTCTAACCTTTACACTAAACATAACCCTAGCTCTATCATAAACCCTAACCATAACCCTACCCCTAACCCTAGTCCAAATGTTAAACCTAGCCTGAAATTTAGCTCTAAATGTATCCATTACCCTAACCCTAATTAAAACTCTATCCCTAACACTGAACCTAACTGTAACCATAAATGTAAACCTAGAATTAAACCTAAACCTAACCCTCACCCTAGCCCTAACCCTAGCTCAAATACTAACCCTTACCCTAACCTAACCATAGCCCTAGGCCTAAACCTAACACTTACCCTAACCCTAAAACTTACCCTAAATCACACCCTAGTCCTATCCCTAAACATAGCCCTAAACCTAGAATTAATCCAAACCATAACCTAGCCCTAACCTAGCTCTAAACCTTTCCGTTACAGTAAACATAACCCTAACCCCAATGATAACCCTAATCTAATCACTAAACCTAACCCATCAATTACTCTAAACCTTAACTGAAACCTAAACTAAACCCTATCCATTACGCTAACCCTAAACCTAACACTAAGGATAATTCGAACCCTAACCCTAAACCTTTAGCTAAACCAAATGCTAACCATGACCCTGACCCTGACCCTAATAATAACCCTAGCCCTAAAGCTGAACATTAAACTAAACCTAATGCTTACACTAGAACTAGCCATAACCTAACCCTAAAACTATCCTTATCATTAACACTATACCTGATATTAGCCCTGGACCTGGTCCTAGCCATAACCCTAACAGAAACCCTAGCCCTTAACCTAGCCCTAAACCTAGCCGTAATCCTAAACTGAACCATAACCCAGGCCTAATCCTAATTCTAACCCTCACCTTAGCCCTAAATCTAGCTATAAACCCACCCATTCCCCTAACCTTAACCTTAACATCAATGCTAATTCTAACTCTAGCCCAAACCCTTGGTCTAACCCCAAAACTAACACTAGCCTTAATAGTAGACCTAATTTATCCCTAACCCTAACACTAACCCTAGCCCTAATACTAGGCCTAATTTAGCCCTAAACCTAACCCTAACACTAGCCCTAATCCTAGCCCTAATTTAGCCCTAACCCTAACCCTAACCCTTACCCTAAGACTACTACTAAAACTAACTCTAAATATCACCCTCGCCGTATCCCTAGTTCTAATCATATTCGTTACCATAAACCTAACCCTCGTCCTAGACCTAGCCCTAGCCCTAGATCTAACCCTAACTCTAAATCTAACCCTAATTCTAAGCGTAAACCTCAACATAACATTAGACACAATCCTGATGCTAATCCATAATCTAGCCATAACTGTAGCCCTAGCCCTAACACAAAACCAAACTATATTCCTAACCCTTAACCTATACCAAACCCTAATCCTACATTTAATACTAACTTTAGCCCTAATTTCAGTTCTAACCCTAATTCTAAAACTAACCCTGACTCTGACACTGACCCTAACAATAATCCTTGCTCTAAACATCACTCTAACCCTAAAAATAACTGTAACACTAGATCTAGCTCTAAGGCTAACCCTAAAACTAGCATTAATTGTAAAACTAGTTCATACATTGGGCATAGCCCTAACCCTAGCCCTATCCAAAACCCAAACCAAGCCCTAATCTGAGCCTTAACCCTAGCTTTAACCCAAACCCTAAACCTAACACTAAACCAGAACCTATCCCTAAACCTTACACTAACACTAGCCAGAATTCTAACCATAAGCCTAGCCCTATCACTAGCTCTAACCCTATCCATTAACCTAACCATAACCATAACTCTAAGGGTAACCCTAGGCTTAACCCTAAACTTATCCTTAACCCTAACCTATTTCATTAACCTGAACCCTAAACCTAACCCTATCATCACCCTCACCCTAACACTAATGGTAATTCGAGCCCTAACCCTAAACCTTAATCTAACGCAAACCCTAACTCTGACACTTCCTATGATAATATACCTAGCTCTAACCTTGACCCTAGCAATAAACCTAACCTTTATACAAGATCTAGCCATAAACATAATAATACCCTTAGACCTAACTCTAGTGATAATTCTGGGATCAACCCTAACCCCAACTATAACCTGAACACTGACCCTGACTCTAAAACTAACCCTAGCTCTAAACATCACGCTAACGGTAACCCTAACCCTAACACTTGACCTAGCCATAACACCACAAAAGTAGCCCTAATCATAACCCTGGTTTATACATTAGTTGTAGGCCTAACACTAGCCCCAACCTAACCCAAAACCTAGCCCTAATCTGAATGATAACCCTCTTTTAAACCCTAACCCTAAAACTAGCTCTAACCCATACCCTAACCCTAGCCCTAATTTGAGGCCAAACCCTAATGCTAAAACTACTCTGACCTTAAATTTGACCCTAACACTAACCTTAGCTCTAAAGTTTATACCTAACCCTAACACTAGACCTAGTCCTAACCCTAATCCTATAACTAGCTGAAATCCTAACTCTAGACAATATATTGGCCATAAATCTAAAACTAGCCCTAACTCTAACCAAAACCTAGCCTTAATGCAAGACTTAACCCTAGCTTTAACCCTAAACCTAAACTGAACACTAGCCCTAACGCTAACCTTAACCCTAAATATACCCCTAATCCTACTTCTAATCCTATCCCTTACGCTAAGCTAAACCTAACCCTAATGCTAACCCTAGGCCTTACCCTAATCTTTAGCCTTATCCAAACCCTCACCGTATTACTAGTCCTAACCCTAGCCCTCATTTTAGCTCTAACCATAACCCTAGCCCTAAACATAACCCTGACACTTATTCTGACACTAACAGTAACCGTATGTCTAAACCTGACCCTAACCATAAACCAAACCCTAACTCTAGTACTAGAAATAAACCTATACCTAATCCTAACCCTAACACTAGCCCTAGACCTAAACCTAATCCTAACTCTAGCCATATCTCTAGCCCTAGACCGAAAAAAACCTAGTCCTAGACCTAATGATAAACCTTAACCTAACACAAACACTAATCCTACTCCTAGACCTAACCCTGGTGATAATTCTGGGTTTAACTCTAACCCTAACTATAACCCGAACACTGATCCTGTCCCTAACACTAACATTAGCTCTAAACATCACGAAAATGGTAACCCTAACACTAACACTTGGTCTAGCCGTAACACTTACCCAAAAAGTAGCCCTAATCATAACCCTTGTTAAACATTAGTTGTAGCCCTAACACTAGCCCCAACCTAACCCAAAACCTGGCCTGAAGCCGAGCACTAACCCTACTTTTCACCCTAACCCTAAAACTAACCCTAACCCACACCCTAACCCTAGATCTAACCCTAGCTTTTACCATATCCATTACCTTAAGCTAAACCCTAAACCTAATGCTAACCCTAGTCCTAACCCTAATTCTTAGCCTAACCAAAACCCTAAACTTATTACTAGGCCTAACCCTAACCTTAATTCCATCTCTAACCATAACCAAAACCCAAACACTAACCCTGAAACTTATTCTGACCCTAATACTAAAGGTAGGTATAAACCTGACCCTAACCCGAAACCCAACCCTAACATTAGCCCTACGGTAATCATATATTTAAACCTAAATCTAATAATAGCCCTAGACTTAAACCTAAACTTAAATCTAGCCATATCTCTAGCCCTAGACCTGAACAACATCCTAGTCCTAGCCCTAACAATAACCCTTAATCTAACACAAACACTAACCCTACCCCTAGACCTAACCCTAGTCCTAATTCTGGCACTAAACTTAACACTAACTCTAACCTGAACACTGGCCCTGACCCTAACATAATCCTAGCTCCAAAGCTCACTCTAAACCAAAACCTAATCCTAACACTACACCTAGTTATAACCCTGACCCTCAAACTAGCCGTAATCATAACCCTAGCTCTCACATTACACATGGCCCTAACCCTAGGCCTAAACTAACACAAAACCTAGCCCTAATTTTAGGCCTGAAGATAGCCCTAAGTGTAACCCTAAACCTAACACTAGCCCTAACCCTAACCATAATCCTCGTTTTAGACCTAACCCAGCTCAAATTCTAACCTTTACCCTTAACATAACCCTAGCCATATCCCAAACACAAACATAACACTAGCTCTAATCCTAACATTAACCATAGCCCTAACCATAGCTCTAATTATATCCGCTACCCTAAGCATAATCCTAACCCTAATGCTAATCCTAGGCTTAACCCTAATCGTATCACAATCCCTAAACCTATTAATTGCTTTAAAACTAACCTAAATCCTAATCCTAAACCTATTCATTACCCTAAACTTAACACTAACCCTAATGCTAATTCAAGCCCTAAACCTAAACCTTAACCTAAACCAAACCTTAAGCCAAATGCTGACCCTAATAATACACATAGCTGTAAACTTGACCCTTACCCTAAATCTAACCCTTACATCAGACCTAACCATAAACATAAACCGAAACCTATCTCTAATATAACCCTAGACCTGACAATAGCCTGAGCCCTAATCCTAGCCCTAACCAAATGATGAACACTAACTCTCATCCTAGCCTAAAACATAGCCTTAATCATAGCCCTAACCCTAATTCTAACCCTTTCCCTAGCCCTAAACATAGTTATTACCCCTTGATTACCCTAAACTTAACCCAAAACTTAACCTTAACATTAAACCTAGCCGTAACCTTAACCCTAGGACTAACCCTAACACTAACCCTAGCTCTAATCCTAAACCTAACCCTAATCCTAGCTTTAAGACTAACTATAACTCTTTCCCTAGCCCAAGCCCTAATTCTAACTCTATCACTTAGCATAATTTTATTCCTAGCCATAGCCTAGAATAACCCTAGCCCTAACCTGACACCTTTCCCTAACCCTAGATCTAGACCTAACTCTAAATCTAACCCTAATTCTGCAACTAAATCTAAACCTAACATTAGCCCTAACCATAACGTAATCCTAAAACCAGCCCTAACCATAGGCTTAGACCTAAAACAAAACTGAGCCATAACACTAACCCTAAACATTTACCTAAACAAAACCCCAACCTTATATCTAGCCCTAAGCCTAGCCCTAATTTGAGTCCTAAACCTAACCCTAAAACTACCCCTAAACCTGTCTCTGACATTAACACTAACGCTACCTCTAAACATCAACCTAAACCTAAACCTTAACCTAACACTAGACCTGGTCCTAACACTAATTCTATAACTAGTTCTAATCATAAACCTAGAGTATACATTAGCTGTAACCTTAAACCTAATGCTATCCCAAACCTAGCTCAAATCTGATACCTAACCTTAGCTTTTACCATAAACCTAACCCTAAAATAGCCCTAACCCTAACCAGAACCCTAGCTCTAGCCTAGGTCTAAACTTCTAATTTACCCTAGCCAAACCCCAACCCTAATGCTAATGCTAGTCCTAAATCTAATACTTAGTCTAACCCAAAACCTAACCCTATTAGTATTCCTATCCCTAGACCTCATTCTTGCTATACTCATAACCCAAATTCTAACCCTAACCCTGACCCTCATTCTGACCCTGAACCTAAAACAAACCCTAAAACTAGCACTACCTATAACCCTATATCAAAACCTAACCCTAACACTACCCCTAGATTAAACCTAATCATAAATCTAGCCATATCTTTAACCAAGACCTAAACAAAAAAAAACTAGCCCTAGCTCTAATGATAACCCTTAACCTAAGCCAAACACTAACTTTAGGTCTAGGACTAACTAATCCTAATTGACTCTAGCCCTAACCCTAACCCTAATCCAAACACAGACCCTGACACTGACACTAAACCTAGCTATAAAATTGACCATAACCGAAACCTAAACATAACACTAGACCTAGCCATAAACGTAAACATAACCCTTACATTACCATAGCACTAAACCAACTCTAAACCTAGCACAAAACCTAGCCCTAATCCTAGGCCTAAATCTAGCCCAAAGCGTAAACCTAACCCTAACCTAAACTTATCCCTTACCGTATGCCTAATCCTCATGCTAATCATAACCCTCGCCTTAGACCTAAACCGAGATAAAACTCAAAACTGAACTGTAAACATAACCCTAGTCCTATCCCTAAACCTAATCCTAATCCTAGCCCTAATCATAATGTTAACACTAGCCCTAGTACTATCTCTAAATTTCTCCATTACTCTAAACTGAACCTTAACCTAACAATATCTCTAGCTATAAATATCAATCTAACATTAAACCTAAGCCTACCATTGACCTACCCCTAATCTAACCCTAATTGTAACCCTAGTTCTTATATTTGTCATTTCCCTAACCCTAGCCTTAAACATCACACAAAAACTAGCCCTAATCTGAGCCCTAAACCTAGCTTTAACTCTAACAAGAACCCTAACCCTAGACCTAAACCTATGTCTAACCCTATCCCTTACCCTAAACAAAACCCTAATTTTAATGGTAACCCAAGACCTATTCCTAATTCTTAGGCTAAACAAATATTAACCCTATTAATAGTCCTAACCCTAGATCTAATTCCAGCTCGAACCTTATCCAAAACCTTAAACCTAAACCTGACACTTACTCTGACCATAACACAAACCAGAGGTGTAAACCAGACCCTAACCCTAAACCAAACCCTAACACTAGCCCTACTGGTAACCTTATACCTAAAACTAATCCTACCAATATTGCTAGATCTAAACCTAATTCAACATCTAGCCTTAACTTTAGTTCTAGAACTAAACAAAAACATAGCCTTAGCCCTAAAAATTACCCTTAACCTAACCGAAATACTATCTCTACTTCTAGACTTCAACCTAGTCCTAATTCTGACCACAATCCTAACCCAAATGCTGTCCCTTTCTGTAACACAAATTCTAGCTCTAAATTGTAGGCTAAGGCAGACCTCCGACCCCCCGGGCAGAACAGGCCCAATGGCCTGCTGAGGGGCAGAGCCGCCCCCTCGCCCCGTGCCTGCAAGATAGGCGGAACTGTGACCACCGACAGAACAGGCCCAGTGGGCCCCAGAGGGGAGAGCTGCCCCCTGTGCCTGCAAGGTAGGCGGACCTATGACCCACCAGCAGAACAGGCTCAGCATCCCGCGGAGGAGCAGAGCTGCCCCACGCACCTGCAAGGTAGGCGGACCAGCGACCACCAACAGAACAGGCCAGACTTCCAACCGACAGACAGAACAGGCCCAGCGGCCTGCGGAAGGGTAGAGCCGCCCCCCCCGCACCTGCAAGGTAGGTGGACCTGCGACCCACTGGCAGATCAGGCCCAGCGGCCTGCAGAGGGGCAGAGCCGCCGCCCGTGCCT
This sequence comes from Marmota monax, assembly GCF_021218885.2. NCBI lineage: Eukaryota > Metazoa > Chordata > Mammalia > Rodentia > Sciuridae > Marmota > Marmota monax. Next base: position 59,377 of record NW_026695104.1, read on the forward strand.
GCAAAGTAGGCAGAACTGCGACCACCGACAGAACAAGCCCAGCGGCCCGCAGAGGGGCAGAGCCGCCCCCCGCGACTGCAAGGTAGGCGGACCTGCTATCGACCGGCAAAACAGGCCCAGCAGCCTGCCGGCGTGGTAGGCACATTGCCCCAATTGGAGGAGGGGCAGAGCTGCCGCCCGTGCCTGCGAGGGAGACTTTGCAACTATACAAGAGCAATATAAATATATAGGGGGAAATTCAATAGCACAACAGTTTCACCAAGCAGAAAGAAACGTGAACAGTATGAAGAGACAAGGAAAGAAAGGACCACAACCAATGCAGGTCAACTCAATGTTAGAAGAGGTAATATCTGCAGCAGATGGAATTTCAGATAAAGAATTCAGGATATACATGCTTCAGATGATCTGGAGTCTCAAGGAAGACATCTGACAGCAAAATCAGACAATGAAAGATCACTTCAACAATGAATTACATAAACAAATCCAAGAAGCAAAAGATCAACTATACAGGGAGATAGAGGTTATAAAAAACAAACAAACAGAAATCCTAGAAATGCAGGAAGCAATAAACCAACTTACAAACTCAATTGAGACTTCTACCAGCAGAGTAGAACACTTAGAAGATAGAACATCAGACAATGAAGACAAATTATTTCAACTTGAAAAGAACATAGACAGCTCACCAAGACTGTTAAGAAACCATGAGCAGAACGTCCAAGAAATATGGGATAACATAAAGAGACCAAACATAAGAGTCATTGAGATACAGGAAGGGATAGAGGTTCAAACCAAAGGAATGAGCAATCTATTCAATGAAATAATACGAGAAAACTTCCCAGACTTGAAGAATGAGACAGAATCCCAAATCCTAGAAGCCTACAGGACGCCGAATGTGCAAAATCATAAGAGATCCACACCTAGACACATTATAATGAAGATGCCCAACATACAGAATAAGGAGAGAATTTTAAAAGCTACAAGAGAAAGGAAGCAGATTACATTTAGGGATAAGCCAATCAGGATAACAGCTGATCTTTCAACACAGACTCTGAAAGCTAGAAGATCCTGGAATAACATATTTCAAACACTGAAAGAAAATGGGTTCCAACCAAGAATTGTGTATCCAGCAAAATTAAGCTTCAGGATGGAAGATGAAATTAAAACCTTCCACGATAAACAAAAGTTAAAAGAATTTTCAGCTAGAAAACCATCTCTTCAAAACATCCTTGGCAAAACATTACATGAAGAGGAAATGGAAAATAACAATGAAAACCAACAGTGGGAGGTAGTATACTAAAGGGGGGGAAATAATCAAAGAGGAAAACAAACCATGTTTAGTAACATAAATAAACAAATATGGCTGGAATAACAACCCATATCTCAATAATAACCCTAAATGTTAATGGCTTGAAATCACCAATTAAGAGACACAGGCTGTAGAATGGATCACAAAATAAGACCCAACAATATTACAAGAGACGCATTTGATAGGAAAAGACATACATAGGCTGAAGGTGAAAGGTTGGGAAAAATCTTATCACTCATATGGACTTCGGAAACAAGCAGGAGTGTCCATACTCATATCAAATAAAATAGATTTCAAGCCAAAGTTAATCAAACGGGATAAAGAGGAACACTACATACTGCTCAAGGGAACCATACACCAACAAGAAACATAAATATATATGCCCCAAACAATGGTGCAGCTATGTTCATCAAACAAACTCTTCTCAAGTTCAAGAGTCTAATAGACCACCATACAATAATCATGGGAGACTTCAACACACCTCTCTCACCAATGGACAGATCTCCCAAACAAAAGTTGAATAAGGAAACTATAGAACTCAATAACACAATTAATAACCTAGACTTAATTGACATATATAGAATATACCACCCAACATCAAGCAGTTACACTTTTTTCTCAGCAGCACATGGATCCTTCTCAAAAATAGATCATATATTATGTCACAGGGCAACTCTTAGACAACATAAAGAAGTAGAGATAATACCATGCATCTTATCTGATCATAATGGAATGAAACTGAAAATCAATGATAAAAGAAGGAAGGAAAAATCATGCATCACTTGGAGAATGAACAATAGGTTACTGAATGATAATTGGGTTATAGAAGACATCAAGGAGGAAATTAAAAAATTCTTAGAGATAAATGAAAACACAGACACAACATATCAGAATCTATGGGACACATTGAAAGCAGTTCTAAGAGGAAAATTAATTGCTTGGAGTTCATTCCTTAAAAAAAGAAAAAAAAATAACAAATAAATGATCTCACACTTCATCTCAAAATCCTAGAAAAAGAAGACCAAAACAACAGCAAAAGAAGTAGAAGGCAAGAAATAATTAAAATCAGAGCTGAAATTAATGAAATCGAAACAAAAGAAACAATTGAAAAAATTGACAAAACTAAAAGTTGGTTCTTTGAAAAAATAAATAAAATCGACAGACCCTTAGCCATGCTAACGAAGAGAAGAAGAGAGAGAACTCAAATTACTACCATAGGGGATGAAAAAGGCAATATCACAACAGACACTTCAGAAATACAGAAGATAATTAGAAATTATTTTGAATCCTTATACTCCAATAAATTAGAAGATAGTGAAGGCATCGATGAATTTCTTACATCATATGATCTGCCCAGATTGAGTCAGGAGGATATAGACAACCTAAACAGACCAATATCAATTGAGGAAATAGAAGAAACCATCAAAAGACTACCAACTAAGAAAAGCCCAGGACCGGATGGGTATACAGCAGAGTTTTACAAAACCTTTAAGGAGGAACTAATACCAATACTTTTCAAGATACTTCGGGAAATAGAAAAAGAGGGAGAATTTCCAAATTCATTCTACGAGGCCAACATCACCCTGATTCCTAAACCAGACAAAGACACTTCAAAGAAAGAAAACTACAGACCAATATCTCTAATGAACCTAGATGCAAAAATCCTCAATAAAATTCTGGCAAATCGGATACAAAAACATATCAAAAAAATTGTGCACCATGATCCAGTAGGATTCATCCCTGGGATGCAAGGCTGGTTCAATATACGGAAATCAATAAATGTTATTCACCACATCAATAGACTTAAAAATAAGAACCATATGATCATCTCGATAGATGCGGAAAAAGCATTCGACAAAGTACAGCATCCCTTTATGTTTAAAACTCTAGAAAAACTAGAGATAACAGGAATACACCTCAATATTGTAAAAGCAATCTATGCTAAGCCTCAGGGTAGCATCATTCTGAATGGAGAAAAACTGAAGGCATTCCCTGTAAAATCTGGAACAAGACAGGGATGCCCTCTATCACCACTTCTGTTCAACATAGTTCTCGAAACACTGGCCAGAGCAATTAGACAGATGAAAGAAATTAAAGGCACAAAAATAGGTAAAGAAGAAGTTAAATTATCACTATTTGCAGATGACATGATTCTATAACTAGCAGATCCAATAGGGTCTACAGAGAAACTATTAGAACGAATAAATGAATACAGCAAAGTGGCAGGCTATAAAATCAACATGCATAAATCAAAGGCATTCCTATATATCAGCAACAAATCATCTGAAATGGAAATGAGGACAACCACTCCATTCACAATATCTTCAAAAAAAATAAAATACTTGGGAATCAACCTAACAAAAAAGGTGAAAGGCTTATACAATGAAAACTACAGAACCCTAAAGAGAGAAATAGAAGAAGATCTTAGAAGATGGAAAAATTTACCCTGTTCATGGATAGGCAGAACTAACATCATCAAAATGGCGATATTACCAAAAGTTCTCTATAGGTTTAATGCAAGCCCAATCAATATCCCAACGGCATTTCTTGTAGAAATAGAGAAAGCAATCATGAAATTCATATGGAAAAATAAAAGACCCAGAATAGCAAAAACAATGCTAAGAACGAAGTGTGAATCAGGTGGTATAGCGATACCAGAAGTCAAATTATACTACAGAGCAATAGTAACAAAAACAGCATGGTACTGGTACCAAAACAGGCGGGTGGACCATTGGTACAGAATAGAGGACACAGAAACTAATCCACAAAACTACAACTATCTTATATTTGATAAAGGGGCTAAAAACATGCAATGGAAGAAGGATAGCATCTTCAACAAATGGTGCTGGGAAAACTGAAAATCCATATGCAACAAAATGTAACTGAATCCCTTTCTCTCGCCATGCACAAAAGTTAATTCATAATGGATCAAGGAGCTTGATATCAAATCAGAGACATGCCGTCAGATAGAAGAAAGAGTTGGCTATGATCTACATACTGTGGGGTCGGACTCCAAATTCCTCAATAGGACACCCATAGCACAAGAGTTAATAACTAGAATCAACGAATGGGACTTACTCAAACTAAAAAGATTTTTCTCAGCAAAAGAAACAATAAGAGAGGTAAATATTGAGCCTACATCCTGGGAACAAATCTTTACTCCTCACACTTCAGATAGAGCCCTAATATCCAGAGTATACAAAGAACTCAAAAAATTAGACAATAAGATAACAAATAACCCAATCAACAAATGGGCCAAGGACCTGAACAGACACTTCTCAGAGGAGGACATACAATCAATCAACAAGTACCTGAAAAAATGCTCACCATCTCTAGCAGTCAGAGAAATGCAAATCAAAAACACCCTAAGATACCATCTCACTCCAGTAAGACTGGCAGCCATTATGAAGTCCAACAACAACAAGTGCTGGCGAGGATGTGGGGAAAAGGGTACACTTGTACATTGCTGGTGGGACTGAAAATTGGTGCAGCCAATTTGGAAACCAGTATGGAGATTTCTTGGAAAGCTGGGAATGGAACCACCATTTGACCCAGCTATTCCCCTTCTAGGTCTATTCCCTAAAGACCTAAAAAGAGCATGCTACAGGGACACTGCTACATTGATGTTCATAGCAGCACAATGCACAATAGCAAGACTGTGGAACCAACCTAGATGCCCTTCAATAGACGAATGAATAAAAAAAATGTGGCATTTATACACAATGGAGTATTACTCTGCATTAAAAAATGACAAAATCATAGAATTTTCAGGGAAATGGATGGCATTAGATCAGATTATGCTAAGTGAAGCTAGCCAATCCCTAAAAAACAAATGCCAAATGTCTTCTTTGATATAAGGAGAGTAACTAAGAACAGAGTAGGGACGAAGAGCATGAGAAGAAGATTAACATTAAACTGGGATAAGAGGTCGGAGGGAAAGGGAGAGAGAAGGGAAATTGCATGGAAATTGAAGGAGACCCTCAGGGTTATACCAAATTTCATACAAGAGGAAGTGAGGGGAAAGAGGAAAATAATACAAGGGGGAGAAATGAATGACAGTAGATGGGGTAGAGAGAGAAGAGGGGAGGGGAGGGGATGGGGGATAGTAGAGGATAAGAAAGGCAGCAGAATACAACAGACACTAGTATGGCAATATGGAAATCAATGGATGTGTAACTGATGTGATTCTGCAATTTGTATACTGGGTAAAGATGGGAGTTCATAACCCACTTGAATCAAAGTGTGAAATATGATATATCAAGAACTATGTAATATTTTGAACATCCACCAATAAATAAATTAAAATAATATACAAAAATAAATAAATTGTAGGCTAAACCAAAATCTATCCATAACCCTAACAATAGACCTAGCCATAACCCTAACTCTAGGTCTTACATTACATAAAGCCCTAAATTAACCCAAAACCTCACACACACAAAAAAAACTATCTCTAAGTGTAACCTTAACTCTAACCCTAGACCTAACCCTAACCCTAACCCTTGCCTTAACACTAACCCTAGCTCAAACATTAACCCTTGCCAAATAGAAATCTAGACTTTACCCTAACCCTAACCCTAGTTTTATTCCTAACCATAACCAATGCCAAACCCTAGTTCTAACTCTATCCATTACCCTAAACATAACCCTAACCCTAATGCTAAACCTAGCTTTAACTTAACTATAACTCAAAACCTAGATGTCACACTAACCCTAACCATTGCCCTAGCCCTAACCATAGCTCAAACCCTAACACCCTAACACTAATCCTAGGCTTAACACTAAACTTAACCCTAGCCCTAATCCTAACCATAACCCTAACCTTAAACCTATCCATTACCCTAAACTTAAGTCTAATCCAAATGCTAACGCTAGACCTAACTCTAAACCTATCCCTAACACTAACCCTATCCATTTCCTAAAACTAACCTGAACACCAAACCTAACCTTATTAATTACTCTAACCCAATCCCTAACCCTAGTGCTGAATCAAGCCCTAAACCTAAACCATAACCTAAACTAAACCCTAAACAAGACACTTACCGTAACAATACACCTGGCTTTAAACGGGACCCTTTCCTGAAACCTAACCCTTACAATAGACCTAGCCATAAACCTAACCTTAACATTATTTCTAAGTGTAACCCTAACTGACATTAGCCATAGACCTAATTATTGCCCTAAATCTAACACAAACCCAAGCCCTCATCCTAGCCCTAAACCAAGCCTTAATCCTAATTGAACCCTAACCTGAGCCCAATCCCTAATTTCAACCCTCGCCGTAGTTCTGAACATATGTATAACCACATCCCTGCCCCTGACTCTAACCCTAACCCTAATCCAACACAAACACTAATGGTAACACTAACCATAAACCTAACACTAACCCTATCTCCAATCCTAGCCCTAATTTAGTGCTAATAATAACCCTAACTCTAACCCTACCTATAAGACAAACCCTAACTCTTGCCCTAGACATATATCTAGTACTTAAAGTATCTGTTTCCATAACTCTAACACTCGTCCTAACCTAACCCCTAAATCTAACACCATAGATCTAACCATAACTCTAAATATAACCCTAACCCTAAGCCTGAACCACACCCTACCACTAGCCCTAACACTATTGCTAATCCTCAAACTAGTTCTAAACCTAGCTGTAGCTCTAAAACAAAACTGAGCCCTAGCCCTCACCCTAACAATAACCTAACTGTAACCTCAGACCTGACATTAGACCTGGCCCTAATTCTTGCCCTAACCCTAACACAAAACCTAACCCTACACCTACCCATAACTCTAGCCTTATTTCTAGTGTTATGCCTAACCGTAAAACTAACACTGACCTTGACTTTGTCCCTAACACTAACCTTATTTCAAATCATCACTTTAATCATAATCTAACCCTAACACTAGACCTTGCCCTAACCCTAACCCTAAAACTAGCCTTAATCGTAACCCTAGTTCTTATATTAGCCACAGCCCAACCCTAACCCTAACCTAATCTAACACCTAGCCCTAACTCTAACCCTAGCACTAGTTTTAACCATAACCTAACTCCTAAACCTAATCCTAACCCTAGCCTTAATCCTAACCATAACCCTAGCCCTAATTCTAGCTCTAATCCTAACAATTACCTTAACCCTAACCCTAACCCTAATACTAATCATAGGATAACCCTAATCGTATTCAATAGTATAAACATAAACTGAACCCTAAACCTAACCATATCCATTATCCTAACCCTAAAAATAATCCTAACCTAATTTAAGCCATAACCCTAAACCTTAACCTAAAAAAAAAAAACTAACCATTAGCCTGACCCTAATAATACCCCTATCTCCAAAAGTGACCCTAAACCTCAACTGAAACCTTACACTATACATAGCGATAAACCTAACCCTGAAATTTTCCCTAACCATAATCCTAGACCTAACATTAACCCAAGCCCTAATGTTATCCCTAGCCCTAATGTTAGCCCTTATGCTTAATAAAAGCCCTAAACCTGGCCCTAAGCCTAGCCTTAATCCAAACCCCAACCCTAACACTAGGCCTAACCCTAAGGTGAATCCTCACCCTAGCCCTTAACCTAGCTATAATACCATACCGTACCCTAACCCTAATTCTAACCCTGCCTTAAACCAAGGCCTAGCACTAATACTAAACCTAGCTCTAATCCTAAAACTAATTTAGCCATAACCCTAAATATAATCATGTCCCTAGCCCTAATACTAACTCTAACTCTTGCCCTAGACCTAGCCCTAGTTCTAACATTATCTCGTAGCATGACCCAAAGCCTAGCCCTAACCCTAGCCCCAAACTTAACCCTAGCCCTAAACTGAGATCTAACCCTCATTCTAAATCTAACCCTAAACTAAAACTGAAACTTCACCCTAATTGTAGCCCTAATCCTAATGCTAATTTGAAAAGTATCCCTCACCATAGCCATAGCATTCAAGCAAAACTGAGCTACAGCTCTAATCCTAAACCTTAAACTAAACCAAAGCCTAACACTACACCTAGCCCTTACCCTAGCCCTAATTTGATTATTAAACATAACCGTACATCTAATAATGACCCTGACTCTGAACCTAAAACTAAACCTAGCACTAAACATCACCCTAACCCTAAACCAAAACACAAACACAAAACCTAGTCCTAACCCTAATCCTAAAACTAGCCCTAATCCTAATGCCAGGTCTTACATTAGCAATAGCCCTAACACTAACACAAAACTAGCCTTAATCTGAACCCTAACCCTAGCTTTAACCCTAACACTAACACTAAACCTAACTCTAACACTAGATCTAACACTATCCCTTACCCTATGCCAACCTTCACCCTAATGCTACCCTAGTCCTAAACCTAATCCTTAGCCTATCCCAAACCCTAACTCTATTACTAGTTCTAACCCTAGGCCTCATTCTCTCTAACCCTAACCCAAACACTAAGCCTATCCCTGAACCTTATTCTGACCCTAACACTAACCCTAGGTCTAAGCCTGACCCTAACCCTAAACCAAACACTAACACTAGCCCTATGGATAAACCTATACCTAAACCTAACCATAACATTAACATTAGACCTAAACTTATTCCTAAATATAGCCATAACTCTAGACATATCCCTAAACAAAAACCTAGCTCCAGCACTAACAATAACCATTAGTATAACACAATGACTAACAATACCACTAGAACTAACCCTAGTAAAATTGTGCTCCTAAACGTAAATCCAATGCTAACCTGAACACTTACCCTAACAGAAACCCTAGCTTTAAACCTTATCCTAACACAAAACATACCCTAATACTAAACCTATCCATAACCCTAAACTTAAAACTAGCCATAACCATAATACTAGTTCTTACGTTACCCATAGTCCTAACACTAGCCATAAAACTCCCTCCAAAACATAGCCCTAAATGTAGCACTAAAGCTACCTTTAAAACGAATCCTAACCTTAGCCCTAGCCCTAACCCTCACACTTGCCTAGCCCTAACATTAGCTCAAACTCTAACTCTTACCCTAAATGTAACCCTAACCCTATCCCTAACGCTAAACCTTGCCCTAATCCTGACTGTAACCATAACACAAATCCTACCTCAAATTCTATCCATTACCTTAAATATTACCCTAACACTAATGCTAACCCTAGCCCTAACTCTAACCAAAATTCTAACCATAGATCTGATTGTAATTCTAAACCTCACCCTAGCCCTAACCATAAACACTTAAACTAAACCTAACCCTAACACTAACCCTAGGCCTCACCCTAACCCTAGTCCTAATCCTAACTTTAACCCAATCCCTACACTAGCACTAAATCTATCCATTACCCTACACATAAGCCTATCCCAAATGCTAACCCTAGCCCTAAACCTAGCACTATTCCCAAAAACTAACCCTATACATTATTCTATAGCTAACCTGAACCATAAACCTAATCATATTCATTACTCTAACTTTAAACCTAATGCTAATTTGAGCCCTAAACCTAATCCTTAACCTAAAGTAAACCCTAACCAGGAATTTGACCCTAATAATACACCCAGCTTTAAACCTGACCCTTACCCTAAACCTAACCCTTACACTAGATCTAGCCATAAAACTAACCCTAACCATAACCCTAGACCTGACATTAGTCCTAGCCCTAATTCTAGCCCTTACCCTAACACAAAACTTAGCCCACATCCTAGCCCTAAACCTAGCCTTAATCCTAATCCAAACCCTCACCCTGGCTCTATCCCTAATTTTAACCCTCGACCGAGCCCTGAACCTAACCATAAGTCCATCACATCCCCTAAAACTAACCCTAACCTAACAGTTATACAAACCCTAACCCTAGCCTTAACCATAGCCTAACACTAACACTAACTCTACCACTAATCCTAGCCCTAATTTAGCCCTAACCCTAACCCTTGTCCTAAGACTAACTAACTCTCACCCTAGCCTTATTTTATTTCTGACCCTATCCATTACCTTAGCCCTAACCTTAACCCTCATCATAGCCATAGCCCTCACCCGAGATCTAACCATAACTCAAAATCTAACCCTACACTTAAGCATAAACCTCACAATACCACTAGCCCTAATACCATTGCTAATCCTAAAACAAGCCCTAACCATAGTCCTATCCCTAAAACAAAAATGAACCATTGGTCTAACAATAAACCTTAACCTAAACCAAACCCTACTCCTACAACTAGCCATAACCGTAGATCTAATTCAAGTCCCAGGCCTAAAACTAACCATATCTCTAAATACCACCCTAACCCTAAAGCTAATGCTGACACTAAATCAGCCCAAATCCCATCCCTAAAACTAACCCTAATGGTAAACATAGTTCTTACATTGGACTTAGCCCTAACTCTAGCCTTAACCCTAACACAAAAATAGCCCTAATCTGAGCCATTAACACTAGATTTAACCCTAACCCTAACCCTAACCCTAACCCTACTACTAAACCTAACCCTAACTCTAGCCCTAACCATATCCTTTACCCTAAGCCATACCGTATCCATAATGCTAACCCTAGTACTAATCCTAATATTTAGCCTAACCCTATTTCAGGTCCTAACACAAGCACTCATTCTAGCTCTAATTCTAACCCCAAACCTAACCCTAACCTTTACCCTTATTCTGACACTAACACTAATTATAGGTCTAAACCTGAACCTAACCCTAAACCGAACCCTGAAACAAGCCTTATAGTAAACTTATACCTAAACCTCACCCTAACACTAGCCCTAAACCTAAACCAAATCCTAAATCTAGCAATAACTCTAGCCCTAGACCTAAACAAAACTTAGTCCTAGCCTTATCAATAACCCTTAACCTAAAACAAACCTAACCCTACCCCTAAACCTAACCTTGTCCTAATTCTGGCTTTCAACCTAACCCTAACTCTAACCTGAACACTGATCTTGCCTTTAACAGTAAACCTATCTCTAAACCTGAGCCTAACCAACATCTAAACCTAACACTAAACCTAGCCATATCTTTAACTCTAATACTAGCCCTAATCATAACCCTAGCTCTTATATTACCCATAGCCCTAACCCTAGGCCTAAACCTAACACAAAACCTACATCTTATCCTAGGCCTTAACCTAGCCTTAGGTGTAACCCTAACACAAACCATAGCCCTAACCCTATCCTAACACTCGCCTTATTCCTAACCCTGGCTCAAAACCTAACCATTACCCTAAGTATAACCCTAAACCTAGCCATAATCCTAAGCTTAACTCTAGCACTAAACCTAACTCTAAAGATACCCATGACCCTAAACATAACCGTAACTCTATTGATAAACATAGGCCTAACATAAACCCTAAACCTAATCAGAAAACTAATCCTAGACCTAATCCAAAACCTCAACTTCAGTATAGAACAAACCCTAGCTCAAACTCTAACCCTTATCATAAACCTAACCATAACCATAGTGCTAACCCTAAGACTAAACCTCAATCTAACTCTAACCATAAACCTAAACCTACATCTAATCGTATCTATTACCCTAACCTTAACACTACCCCCAATGATGACCATAGGCCTAACCCTAACCCTAACCCTAACCGTACTGTAATATTATCCCTAGACCTAACCCTAAACCTAACCATCGCCCTAGCTTTAAACCTACCTCAAAAGCCAACTCTTGCACTAAGCATAACCTTAAACCTAACCCTAGATCTCACCCTTACCCTAACCCTAGCTCAAGACATATTTCTAACCATAAACCTAGCCCTAAGCTTAGCTCTAACCAAATCCATTATCCTAACCATAACACTGACCCTAATGCTAACTCTAGACCTATTGCTAACCCAAACCTTATGAATTACCCTAAACCTAAACTGGACCCTAAACAAAAACCTATCATTACCCTAACCATGACCTTAAAGCTAAAGAGCCCTAACCCTAAACCCTAACCGCAAGCAAACTCTAACCCTGAACCGTACCCTAATAATTACTTTACCTCTAAACCTGACCCTTACACTAAACCTAACCATTACACTAGACCTAGACATAAAACATTCTAAATCTATCCCCAAGTGTAACCCTAGACATGACATTAGCACTAGCCCTAATCCTAGCTCTAACCCTAACACAAACCTCAGGGCTTATGCTAGCCCTTAACCTAGCCTTAATCCTAAACCTAACCCTAACCTTAGGCCTAACCCTAACACTAACCCTAGCCCTAATCTTAGCCCTAACCCTAGCCCTAATTTTACCCATAATTTACGCCTATCCCTAACCTTAGTCCTAACCCTAGCCCTAAGACTGATTCTAACTCTCACTCTTCTCCCATCTATAGTTCTAAACCTATACCTTACTGGAACAATAATCTTAGTCCTAACCCTAGCCCTATCCTTACCCCTAGTCCTAACCTAGAAATAACTCTAACTCTAAATCGAAATTTAATCCTAAGCATAAACCTAAACCTAACACTAGACCTAACCTTAATGCTAATCATAAAACTAGCCCTAATCCTAGCACTAGCCCTAAAACAAATCCAAGACATAGCCCTAAACCTAACACTTAACCTCAACCAAACCCTAAGCCTAACCCTAAACTTAGCCCTAATTCGAGTTGAAAACTAACACTGACCCTGAATCCGACCATAACACTAACCCTACCTCTAAAGATAACCCTAACCCTAAATCTAAACATAAAACTAGACCTAGCCCCAACCCTAAACCTAAATTTAGCCTTAAATATAACCCTGGTACTTACATTAGCCATAACCCTAACCCTAGACCTAACTTAGCACAACACCTAGCCCTAATCCAAGAACTAACCCAAGCTTTTACCCTAACACTAACCCTAACTCAGTCCTAATCATAACCATAACCCTAGCCCTAACCCTAGCTCTAACCATATCTATCACCATAACTATAACCCTAACAAAAATGCTAACCCTAGGCCTAAACCTAACTCTATGCTTAATCCTAACCATAACCATTACTTTAAACCAAACCTAAACCCTAAACCTCACCCTATCATTACCCTAACCATATCCTTCATGCTAATTCAAGCCCTAAATTTAAACCATAGCCTATCCCAAACCCTAAACAAGGCCCTGACCCTAATAATACCCCTAGCTCTAAACCTGACCTAAAACTAAATATAACCCTTACACTACCTGTATCCATAAACCTAACCCTAATTCTATATTTAAACATAACCCTAGACGTGATATTAGTCCTAGCCCTAATCCTAGCCCTACACTAAAACAAACCCTAGCCCTCAAACCAGCCTTAATCATAACCCTAAACCTAACCATAAGCCTAACCCTAATTGTAACCCTCACCCAACCTCTATACCTAGCTATTATGCCAATCATTACCCTAAAGTTAACCCTAACCCTAAACCTAATGCTAGGCCTATGATGAACAATAACCCTAGCCCTAATTTAAACCTAACCCTAGCCCTAAGACTAACTCTAATTTTCACACTAGCCCTATCCCTAGTTCTAACCCTATCCATTACATTGGACTTAGCCATAACTCTAGCCCTAACCCTAGCCATAAACCTTGCCCTGTCCTTATTCCTAGCCGTAACCCTACATCTATCCCTAACTCTAAATCTAACAGTAACCCTTAGCCTAAGCCTAACATAAACACTAGCCCTAACCCTAACACTACTCATAAAACTAGCCCTAACCCTGACCCTAGAGGTAAATTAAAACCAAGCAATAGCCCTAATACTAAACCTTAACCTAAACAAAATCCTAATACTACACCTACACCTAACCCTAGCCCTAATTCGAGTCCTAACCTTAACCTTGATACTAACCCTGACTCTGACTCACATCTTAAAACTCACCCTAATTCTAAACACCATCCTAACCTTAAACCCAACACTTCCAGTGACCCTCGCCACAATTTGAATCCTAACCTTAACCTTAAAACTAACCCTGACTCTGACTACTAACCTAAAACTAACACTAGCTCTAAATATCACCCCAGCCTTAAATCTGATCCAACACTAGAGGTCTAACTCCTAAACATAACCCCAAAATTAACCCTAATTGTAACCCTAGTTTTTACATTACCTGTTACTCTACCCTAGCTTTAATCCTAATAAAAAACTAGCCCTAATCTGAGCTCTAAACCTAGCTTTAACCCTAACCCTAGCCCTAACCCTAGCTCTAAATCTATCCCTTACCCTAAGCCAAATCCTAACACTAATTCTAATCCTAATTCTAACCCTAAACCTTAGCCTAACCCAAACCTTAATCCTATCACTAGTCCTAACTCTAGCCCTCATTCTAGTTCTAACCATAACCCAATCCCTAAGCCCTAACCCTGACCCTTATTCTGACCCTAACACTAATCTTAGGTCTATACCTGAACCTAACCCTAAACCAAACTCTAACACTAGCCCTACACCTAAACCTAATCCTAAATCTAGCCATAACCCTAGCACTCGACCTAATAAAAAACCTAGACCTGGCCCTAATAATAACCCTCAGCCTAGGCCAAACACGAACTCTTCCCCTACACCTAACCCTAGTCCTATCTCTGGCTTAATTCTAACCATAATCCTAATCTGAACACTGACCCTGACATTAACCCTAGCTCTAAACATCACCCTAACCCTGAAACTATACCTAGCCCCAACATTAACCGTAAAACTAGCCTTAATCATAACAAGTTCTTAATTTAGCCACAGCCCTAACCTATTGCAAAACCTAGCCCTAATCCAATCCCTACACTATCTTAAACCCTAAAGCTAATCCTAGTGCTAACCATAGCCCTAACCCTAAGCCTAAGCCTAACCTTAGATCCAATCCTAAGCATAACCCTAGCCCTAACCCTAGCTCTAACCCTATCCATTACCCTAAGGATAATCCTAACCCTTATGCTAACCCTAGACCAAATCCTAATCCTATGCCCATCCCTAACCCTATCCGTTACCCTACACGTAACTTGAACCGTAAACCTAAAACTATTGTTAACCTATGACTAAATGTAATGCTAATTCGAGCCCTAAACCTAAACCAAAACCTATCCTAAACCCTAACTTTGACCCTAATAATACCCCTAGCTCTAAATCTGACCCTAACCATAAACCTAAACCTTACAATAGTCCTAGATATAAACCTAACCCTAAAATGATCCCTAACTCTAACCCTAGACCTGACAATAGCTGTAGCTCTAATCCTAGTCCTAACCCTAACCCAAAGCTTACCCACATCCTAGACATAATCCTCGCCTTCATCATAACCCTAACCCTAACCATAAACCTAATTCTAAGCCTCACCCTATCTCTAAAACTAGGTATAAAATCAACCCTTACCCTAAATCTAACCCTAATCTAAACCCTAACACTAAACTTAGCCCTAACCCTAGGCCTAACCCTAACATTAACACTTTCCCTAATCCCAGACCTAACTTAGCCCTATCCCTAACAGTAAACATAACCCTAGCCCTATGACTAACTATCACTCTTGCCTTAGACCTATAGGGTAGTTCTAAACCTTTCCCTTACCATCACCCTAAACCTAGACCTAATCTTAGCCCTAACCCTAGCCCTAGCCTTAAAACAAAACCGAGTTATAGTCCTAATCTTAACCCTTAACCTAAACCAAACCCTACCCTTACACTTAGGCCTAACCCTATCCATAACCATATCTCTAATTCTAGTCCTAACCTCAAAACTAACCCTGACCATGACTCTGAGCCTAACACTAAACCTAGCTCTAAAATCATTGTAACCGTAAATCTAATCCTAACACTAGACCTAGCCTTAACCCTAACCTTATTACTAGCGCAAATCATAACCTTACTTTGTACATTAGCCATAGTCTTAACACTAGCCCTAACCTAACCCCAAACCTAGCCATAATCAGAGTACTTATCCTAGATTTAACCCTTAATTAAACCTAACACTAACCCAAACAAAAGCCCTAATTCTATACCTAACCTTAGCCCTAAATTTAGCTCTAACTCTATCCATTACCCTAATGATAACCCCAAGCCTTGTGCTAACCCTAGGCCTAACTCTAAACCTACCCATTACAATAAACTACAACTAAACCCTAAACCTAACACTGTCATTACCCTAACACTAAATCTAATGCTAATTTGAGCCCTAAACTTAAACCCTAACCTAACCCAAACCCTAACATTGATTCTGACCCTAATTATAACCCTAGCTCTAAAACTGACCCTTACCCTAAACCTAACCCTTACACTGGACCAAGCCATAAACCAAACACTAACAGTATCCCTAATTGTAACCCTATACCTGACATTAGCCCTAGACCTAAAGCTAGCCCTAAACCTAATACAAACACTAGTCCTCATCCTAGCTCTATACCCTAGTCTTAATCATAACCTGAACCCTAACCCTGGCCCTAACCCTAATACTAACCCTCGCCAAGCCCTCAATCTTGCTATAACCCATTTCTTTAAACTAAACCTAACCCTAACTCTTATCCTAAACATAGAACTAAACCTAACACTAACCTTAGCCCTGATTTAGCCCTATCCCTAACCATAACCCTGAACCTAGCCATAAGACGAACTCTAACTCTCACACTAGCCCTCTCACTAGTTCTAACCCTATTCCTTACCATAAACATAACCCTAGCCCTAACCATTGTCCTAACCCTTGCCCTATCCTTATACCAAGAATTAACCTTAGATCAACACCTATCTCTAAATCTAACCCTAATATGAAGCCTAAGCCTAACCCAAACCCTAGCCCTAAGCCTAACACTAATCCTAAAACTAGCCCTAACCCTAGCCCTAGCCTAAAACAAAACTGAGCCATAGCTCTAACACTAATCCTTAAACTAAACAAAACCCTCACCATACACCTACCCCTAACCCTAGACCTAATTCGAGTTTTAAGCCAAACCCTAAGACTAACTCTGATCCTGACTCTGACACTAATATTAACCCTAGCTCTAAACATCACCCTGACCTTAAACCTAACCCGAACTTTCAACCTAGCCCTAACCTTAACCTTAAAATTAGCCCTAAATCTAACTCTAGTACTTACATTAGCCATAACCCTAACCATAGCATTAACATAACCTGAAACCTAGCCATAATCTGAGCCTTATCCTGAGCTTTAAACCTAACCCAAGCTCTAATTGTAACCCTAGCCCTAATCATAACCGTAACCCTAAGCCCAACCCTAGTTTAACCCTATCCATTACCATAAACATAACCCTAATCCTAATGCTTACCCTAGGTGTAAACCTAATGCTATCTCTATTCCTATTTCTATCCATAACCCTAAACCTAACCTGGGCGCTAATACTAACCCTATCATTTCTCTAACCCTAACCCTAATGCTAATTAAATCTCTAACATTAGACCTTAACCTATCCCAAACCTTAACCACGACGTTATGCATAAAAATACCCCTAGCCCTAAACCTGACCCTACCCCTAAGCCTAACCCTTACACTAGACGTAGCCATAATCCTAAACATAAAATTACCTTTACACATAATTCTAGACCTGAAATTTGCTGTAACCCAAATCCTAGCCCTAACCCTAAAACAAACACTAACCCTCATCCAAGCACTAAACATCCTTAATCATAACCCTAACCATAACCAAAGCTCTAACCCTAATTCTAAATATCACCCTATCTCTAAACATAGCTATAACATTATACCTTAACCTAAACTTAATAGTAACTCAGACACTACTCTATATTTAAGCTGAACACTAGCCATAGCCCTAATCCTAGCCCTAATTTTTACACTTCCCTAACCCAAGCCCTGAGACTAACTCTAACTCACACTAGCCCTGTCCCTAGTTCTAACCCTATTACATACCATAATCTAACCCTAGCCCTAACCCTTGCTCTATGCTCAGTCCTAACCCTAAATCTATATATAACCCTCAATCTAAATCTAACACTAAACCTAAGCTTAAGCTTAAGCCTAACACTAACACGAGCCCTAAGACTAAGGCTAATCATAAAATTAGCAATAACGTTAACCCTAGCAGTAAAACCAAACCAAGCAATAGCCCTAACCTTAAACCTTAACTTAAACCACAGTAACACTACATCTAGACTTAACTCCAGCCCTAAATTTGACTCCTAACCCAAACCTTAAAAGTAACCCTGACACAGACTCTTTTGCTAACTCTCACCCTAGCTCTAAACCCCATCCTAACCTTAAACCAAAACCTACCAGAAACCCTATTCCTAATTCGAGTCCTAACCCTAACTTTGACCCTCATTCATATCCAAACACTAACCCTAGCTCTAAATATCAGTCTAACCTTAAACCTAACCCTAACACTAGACCTACCCTTAACCCTAACCCTAAAACTAACCCTAATGGTAACCCTAGTTCTTACATTAGACATTGCCCTAACCCTACAACAAAACTTGCCCTAATCAAAGCTCTATACCTAACTTCAACCCTAAACCTAACACTAACCCTAGCTCTATCCATATTCTTCACCCTAAGCAAAACTCTAATCTTATAGGAAACCCTAGAACTATTCATAATTATTAGGCTGACCAATATCTGTACCCTTTAGTAGTCCTGACTAGCCCTCATTCCAGCTCTAATCTTATCCCAAACCCTAAAGCTAACCCTGACACTTATTCTGAAACAAACATTAACCTTAGGTCTAAACCTGAACCTAAGCATAGAGCAATCCCTAACACTGGCCCTACCGGTAACCCTATAATTAAACCTAACCCTAAGCCTAGCACTAACACTAACTCTAACTCTCACACAAGCCCGATACCAAGTTCTAACACTATTCCTTACTGTAACCCAAAACCTAACCCTAAACCTAGCACTAATGCTTGCCCTATCTTTAGTCTTTGCACTAACCCTATTTCTAACCCTAATTCTAAATCTAACCCTAAACCTAAGCCTAAGCCTAACACTAACACTAGACCTAACTCTAATATTAATCATAAAACTAGTCCTAACACTAACCCTAGAAGTAAAACAAAACTGAGCAATGGCCCTAACCCTAAACCTTAACTTAAAACACTCTAAAACTACATCTAGATCTAACCCTAGCCCTAAATTCGACTGCTAACCCTATCATTAAATCAAACCCTGAAACACACTCATATCCTAACGCTCACCCTATCTGTAGACTGCATCCTAACCTAAACAAAAACCTAACAGTAACCCTATCACTGATTCGATTCCTAACACTAACCCTGACACTGATTCTTATCCTAACACTAACCCTAGCTCTAAATATCACACTACCTTAAACCTAAACCTAACACTAGATGTACCCCTAACCCTAACCCTAAAACTAACCCTAATTGTAACCCTAGTTCTAACATTAGCCAATGCCCTAAACCTAGCCCTAACCCTACCACAAAAACAAGCCCTAATCCAAGCTCTAAACCTAGCTTCAAACCTAACCCTAACTCTAACCCTAACCCTAGCTCTAAACTTACCCATTACCCTAAGCAAAACCCTAACACTTATGGTAACCCGAGACCTATACCCTTATCCTTAGGCTGACTAAAATCCTAACCCCATTAATAGTTCTGACCCTAGCCCTCAATTTAGCTCTAATCCTATCACAAACTCAAATGCTAACCCTGACCCTTATTCTGACCCTAACACTAAACTTAGGTCTAAACCTGACCCTAACCCTAGACCAAACTCTAACACTGGCACTACCGATAAACTTATTCCTAAACCTAACTCTACCACTAGCCTTAGACCTAAATCTAATTCGAAATCTTGCCTTAACTCTAGCCCTAGACCTAAACAAAAACCTAGTCCTAGCCCTAACAATAACCCTTAACATAACTCAAACACTACCCCTACCACTAGACCTAAACCTAGTCCTCTTTCTGGCTATAACCCTAACTCTAACTCTAACCTCAACACTGACAAGTCTTTAACAGTAAACCTACCTCTAAACCTGACCCTAACTGAAAATATAACCCTAACACGAGACCTAGCCATAACCCTAACCCTAAAAGTAGCCCTACTCATATCCCTAGATTTACATTACCCACAGCCCTAACCCTAGGCCAAAACCAAACACAAAACCTAGAGCTAATCCTAGACCTTAATGCAGCCCTAAGCATAACCCTAACCCTAACATAGCCCTAATCCTAACTTAACCTTGCCTTAGTCCCAACCCTAGCTCAAAGCCTAACACTTACCATAAACATAATGCTAGAAATATCTGTAAATCTAACCCAAAACCTAGCCCTAATCCTAACTTTAACCCTAGCCCTAATCCTAGTTCTAAACATACAAAATACACTAAACCTAACCCTAAACCTATTGGCAACCCTAGCCTTAACCCTAACCATAACCCTAACCCTAACCAGAAAACTAAACCTAGACCTAACCCTAAACCTAACACTCGCTATAAACCTAACCCTAGCTCAAAACCTAACCCTTACCATAAACATAAACATAACCATAGCCCTAACCTTAACCCTAAACATAAATATAACCCTAACCCTATACCTCAACCTAAATCTAACCATATCCATTACACTAAACGTAACCCTAACCCTAATGATAATCCTAGACCTAACCCTAACTCTAACCCTAAAACTACCGTAATTCTATCCCAAAGCTGAACCATTCAAAAACATATTTATCCAAAAGTACTGTTGGAGACAACAGGGAAATATACATATACTGAACTACCTCCCCAAATTATTTTTTCAGATTTCTTTGCTACTGTACAAGATTCATCTATTAGCTTTCCCCACTAGGCTCCCTTAATTTGGACTTCTATAATAAAAGTTCTCTAAACAGATTAGGGTTAGGTTTGTGGTTAGGGTAAGGGCTAGGTTTAAACCTAGTGTTAGGGTTAGAGTCATGTATCTTTGATACTGAGCAGAATTCATCTTTTACCTAGGGTCACAATGTTCCCTCGTTTGGGCCTTCTTGGTTCAATGGTTTGAGGTCAGGAAAAGTTTGTATTTTAAGGTTTCACTTAATTTTGAACTATTTTGTTGAAGAGAAATGGAGCATGAAATCAAACAGGGTTGGTGCTAGCTGCTTGAAACTGCACATACTCAATCAGTTCTCTGTGTGCACTCTCTGGTTTGTTCCTTGTGAATGTTGCCCTCAGCTGAAATATGCAAAGCAACTTTATCCCAGAGCTCTTTTGGAGAAATAAAGGAACTATGCATAAACTGAAACACTTCCCCTAATTATTTGCTCAGATTTCTTTGATATTGTGAAGGATTCAATGTTAGCTTGCCCCACTAGGCTCCCTTAGTTTGAGACTTCTATGATCAAAGTTTCTCTAAACAGGCTATTGTGAGATGTAGGGTTAGGATTAAGGATAGATCTAGTATTAGGTTTACAGTAGTTTTGTTCAAATTTCTTTGATACTAGGCAAGATTTATATTTACCTAGCCTTACTATGTTCCCCAGGTTTGGGCATTCTAGGTTCACTGGTTTGCTGTCAGTATTTCAGTTTTTATTTTAAGGTTTCACTTCATTTTGACCTATATGTGTAAATGGAAATGGAGCAGGAAATCAAACAGGGTTTTTGCTAGCTGCTTGAAACTTCACATACTCAATCAGTTCTCTGTGAGGACACTCTGGTTTTATCCTTGTGAAAGTGTCCCAAAGATGAGGCATGCAAAAACAACACTATGTGAGGGCATTTTAGGAGATGACAGGAAAAAATGCATGTACTGAACTACCTCCCCCAAACATTTAGTCAGATTTCTTTCATACTGGGCAGGGTTCATCTGTTAGCTTGCCCCACTAGGCTCCTCATCTTTGAGACTTCTATGATCAAAGTTTCTCTAAACAGGTTAGGTTAGAGTTAGGTGTAGTGTTAGGGTTAGAGTTTGTCTTGTTCAAATTTCTTTGATTCTGGGCAGGATATATTTTTACCTAGCCTGACTATGTTCCCCAGATTTCCGCCTTCTCACTTCAATTCTTTGCTGACAGGAACAATTTGCATTTTACGGATTCACTTTATTTTGACCTATATGGTAAATAGACATGGAACTGGAAATCAAACAAGGTTGGTGCTAACTGCTTAAAATTTCACACACTCAATCAGTTCTCTGTGGGAACTCTCTGGTTTGTTATTTGTGTAATGAGTAATAAGCTGAAGCATGTAATCCTAACTCTAACCCTAATCCTAAAACTAATGCTAACCCTTGGCCTAACCCTAACACATTCGCTAACCCTAACCTATCCATTAGCCTAAACATAACCCTAACCCTAAACCTAACCAAACACTAAACCTAGACAAAACACTAAACTAACATTGACCCTAGTTGAAATCCTAGTTCTTACATTTGCCGTAGCCCTAAAGCTAACACAAAACCTACCCTAGCCCTAATCCAAGCTCTAACCCTAGCTTTAACCCTAGTCCTAATTCTAACCCTAGCCATAACCCAACCCTAAACCTAGCCCTAACACTAGCCCTAAACCTATCCCTTACCCTAAGCCAAACTCTAACCCTAAAGCTACCATTGTCCTAAACTTAAGTCTTAGCCAAACCCCAAACCTAACTCTATTTCTAGTCTTAACCCTAATCCTCAATCTAGCTCTATCACTATCTAAAACCCTAACACAACTCTGACCCTTATTCTGACCCTAACATTAACCATAGGTCTAAACCTGACCCTAACCCTAAACTGACCTGTAACATTGGCACTACCTCTATTTCTATAACTAAACCTTACACTAACACTAGACCTAGACCTACACTTAATCTATTATCTAGTGAAAACTGTAGGCCTAGCCCTAAACAAAAACTTAGTCCTAGCCCTAATAATAATCCTTAACCTAACCCAAACACTAAACCTAACCCTAGACCAAACCCTAGTCCTAATGCTGACCCTAACAATAAACCTAACTCTAAACTGAACACTGACCCTTACCCTAACACAAAGCCTAGCTCTAAACCTTATCCTAACAAAACACATAACCTAACACTAGACCTCATCATATCACTAACCCTGAAACTAAACATCACCATAGGCCAAAACCTACCTCTAACTCTATCCATTACCCGAACCCTAACCCTCACCCTAATGCTAAACCTAGCCCTAACCCTCACACTAACTCTAAACCTAATCCTCATCCTAGTCCAAACACTAGCTCAATCCCTAATCCTTAAACTTAATCTAACCCTAACACTAACCCATGGCCTAAACCTAACCTAAACCCTAGCCCTAATACTTACCTTAACCCCATCCCTAACCCTAGCTCTAAGCCTACATATTACCATAATCTAACCCTAAACTTAATGATAACCCTAGCCCTAACCCTAGCTCTAACCTACCCATTACCCTAACCCTAACCCTAACCCTGATGATAACCCTAGCCCTTACCCTAAATCTACACTAACCCTAACCCTAGACATAAACATAAACCTAATCCTTGTCATAGAGCTAACCCTTGCTCAAACCCTAACCATTACCCGAAACTTAACATTAAACCTATTTCTAACCCTAACTTTACGCCTAAACCTAACCCTAACCCTAACATGACATCAAACTCTATCCAATACCCTAAACCTAATGATAACTTTAGCCCTAATCTTAACACTAACCTTGACACTAACCATAACTATAACCTAAACCTAACCCTAAACCTAACGCTTGCCCTAGTGCTAACCATAGCTCAAACTCTAAACCATACCCTAAACCTAAGCCTAACGCTAACCCTATGCCTAACCCTAACTCTAGCCCTAATAATAACCATAACCTTAGCCTTATCCCTATCCCTTACCCTAAGCACAACCATAACCCTAAGGCTAACCCTAGGCCTAACCCTAACCCTTTTGCTAACTCTAACCCTATCAATTACCCTACACCTAACATGAATACTAAGCCCAAACCTATCATTACCCTAACCAAATCCTAATGCTAATTCAAGTCTAAACTTAAACCCTAACCTAAACCAAACCTGAAACCTAATTGTAACCCTAATAATAACCCTAGCTCTAACATGACCCTCACCCTAACCCAAACCCTTACACTAATACTAGCCATAAATGTAACCCTCAATGAATCCCTAATGTTAGCCTAGACCTGACACTATCCCTATCCCTAATTCTTGTCATAACCCTAAAACAAACCCTAGTCCTCATCCTAGCCCTAAACCTATCCTTATTACTAAATCAAACCATAACCCTAGTCCTAACAGAAATTGTAACCTTTGACCTAGCCCTAAAACTAGCTTTGAACCCATCCCTTCCCCTAATCCCAACCCTATCCTGAAACCTAAACCTAACCCTAAACTAGGCCTAACCCTAATACAAACAATAGACCTAATCCTATCCCTAATTTAGCCCTAAACCTAACCTAACCATAGCCCTAAGACTACCTCTAACTCTTGCCCTAGCCCTGATTCTAGTTCTAACCCTGTCCCTTACCATAATCCTATCACTTGTCTTTACATTAGCCCTAAACTTAGCTCTAGCCCTAATCATATATCAAACGTAACTATAAATCTAACCCTAACCTTAAGTTAAACCTCTCACTAACACAGGCTGTAACACTAATGCTAGTGCTAAAACTAGCCCTAGCCCAAAAAACAACCCAGCTATAGCCCTAACCCTAACCTTTAACATAAACCAAACCCTAGGCCTACACCTAGCCCTAAACCTAGCTCTAATTCGAGTACTATCCCTAACCCTAAAAAAACCCTGACCCTTATTCTGACCCTAACACTAACCCTAGCTCTAAACATCACTCAAAACATAAACCTAAACCTAACCCTAGACCTAACCCTAACCCTCTCCCTAAAACTAGTTCTAATCATAACCCTAGTTTATACATTGGCTGTAACTTAAAACTTACCCTAACCTAAACCAAATCCTGTCTGTAATCGGAGCCGTAACACTACCTTTAACCCTAAACATAACCCTAATTCTAGCCCTAACCCTTACCCAAAATCTAACCCTAATCCTAACCCTAACCCCTGACATAAACCAAAACCTAACCCTAAACCTAGCCTTAATCCTAACCATAAACCCAGCCCTAACCCTAAAGATTAGTGTTAGGGTTTGGGTTACGATTAGTGACAGGGTTAGTGTTAGGGCTAAATTTGGGCTTAGGTTTAGGTTTAGGATTAGTGTTACTGTTAGGGTTCAGGTTAGGATTAGTGTTATTGTTAGGGTTAGGGTTATGGTTAGTGATAGGGTTAGGGATAGTTTTAGGGTTAGTGTTAGGGTTAGGGTTAGTGTTAAGGTGAGGGTTAAATTTAGAGTTAGTGTTACGATAAGTGTTAGGATAAGGATTAGAATTAGGGTTAGGGTAAATGTTAGGGTTAGGTTTAGGGTTAGTTTTAGGGTGAGTTTTAGAGTTAAGTATAGGGTTAGGTTTAGGTTTTTTTTATTATTATTTTTGGTTGTTCAAAACATTACAAAGCTCATGATATATTATCTTTCATACATTTGACTCAAGTGGGTTATGAACTCCCATTTTTACCCCAAATACAAATTGCAGAATCACATCAGTTACACACTCACATTTTTACATAATGGCACATTAGTGACTGTTGTATTCTGCTACCTTTCCTATCCCTTACTATCCCCCCTCCCCTCCCCTCCCATCTTCCCTCTCTACCTCATCTGCTGTTGTTCATTGTTCCCCCCCTTTCCCCTCACAACCTCTTATATGTAATTTTGTGTAACATTGAGGGTCTCCTACCATTTCCATATGATTTCCCTTCTCTCTCCCTTTCTCTCCCCCCACTCGTCTCTGTTTAATGTTAATCTTTTCCTCATGCTCTTCTTCCCTGTTCTGTTCTTAGTTGCTCTCTTTATATCAAAGAAGATATTTGGCATTTGATTTTTAAGGATTGGCTAGCTTCGCTTAGCATAATCTGATCTAATGCCATCCATTTCCCTGAAAATTCTATGATTTTGTAATTTTTTTAGTGCTGCCTAATACTCCACTGTGTATAGATGCCACATTTTTTTTATCCATTCATCTATTGAAGGACATCTAGGTTAGTTCCACAGTCTAAGTATTGTGAATTGTGCCGCTATGATCATTGATGTGGCAGTATCCCTATAGTACGCTCTTTTAAGATCCTCAGGGAATAGTCCAAGAAGGGCGATAGCTGGGTTGAATGGTGGATCCATTCCCAGATTCCCCAGGAATCTCCATACTGCTTTCCAAATTGGCCTCACCAATTTGCAGTCCCACCAGCAGTGTACAAATGTACCCTTTTCCCCACATCCTCGCCAACAGTTATTGTTGTTTGACTTCATAATGGCTGACAATCTTACTGGAGTGAGATGGTATCTTAGGGTGGTTTTGATTTGCATTTCTCTGACTGCTAGAGATGGTGAGAATTTTTTCATGTACTTGTTGATTGATTGTATGTCCTCCTCTGTGAAGTGTCTGTTCAGGTCCTTGGCCCATTTGTTGATTGGGTTATTTGTTATCTTATTGTTTAATTTTTTTGAGTTCTTTGTATATTCTGGATATTAGGGCTCTATCTGAAGTGTGAGGGGTAAAAATTTGTTCCCAGGATTTAGGCTCTCTATTTACCTCTCTTATTGTTTCTCTGCTGAGAAAAAAAAAAAACTTTTTAGTTTAAGTAAGACCCTTTTGTTTATTCTTGTTATTAACTCTTGGGCTATGGGTGTTCTATTAAGGAATTTGGAGCCCGACCCCACAGTATGTAGATCGTAGCCAACTTTTTCTTCTATCAGATGCAGTGTCTCTGATTTGATATGTAGCTCCTTGATCCATTTTGAGTTAACTTTTGTGTAGGGTGAGTGTTCGGATCTGATTCCAGTTCCGGGTTATTTTTAAGGTTAGGATTAGGACTTGAATTAGGGCTAGGGTTAGTTCTAGGTGAAGTGCTAGTGTTTGGTTTAAGTTAAGGTTTAGTTTTAGGCCTGTTGCTCAGTTTTGTTTTAGTGCTATGTTTAGTGTTAGGGCTAGTTTTATGCTTAGCTTTAGAGTTAGGGCTAGGGTTATTATTTGGGTTAGGATTAAGGCTGGGTTAGGTTAGGGTTAGGCCTTCAGTTAGAGTTATGGTTAGCTTAAGTTTAAAGGTTAAGAATTGAGGTAGGGTTAGGGACGGAGTGAGGGTTAGGGTTACAGTCAGGGCTAGGGTAGGGTTAGGATTAGGGTTAGGGCTAGCGTTAGCATGAGGTTTAGTATTATGGTTAAGGTAGTGGATAGAGTTAGAACTAGGGTTTGTACTATGGTTAAGGTTAGGATTAGGTCTAGGTTTGGGTGAGATGTTGGATTTGGGCTAGGGTTATGTTAATGGTAAGGTTAAGGTTTTGAGCTCGGGTTAGAGCTAGGACGAGGGTTAGGTTTAGGTTTAGGGCTAGGTTTAGGGTTAGAGTTATGCTAAGGGTTAGCTTTAGGGCTACAATTAGGGCTAGGTTTTGTGTGAGGTTTAGGGCTAGTGTTAGGTGTATTAGTAATTTAAGAGCTAGAGTTATGGTTATGGCTAGATTTAGGGTTTTTCTAGTGTTAGGGTTAGTTTTTTGGGTTAGGATAAGGTGTAGAGCTAGGGTTTTTGTTAGGGTAAGTGTCAGGGTTCAGGTTAGGATTAGGTTTAGGGTTAGGTCCAGAAGGTGGACTAGGGATTGTTCTAGGGGTAGCGTTAATGTTTGGTTTAGGTTAATGGTTATTGTTAGAGATAAGGCTAGGGTTATGGCTATATTTAGAATCAGGTTTAGGTCTAGGGCTAGTGTTGGTGTTAAGTTTAGGTATAGGGTTACTGGTAGGGCTAGTGTTATGTTTTGGATAAGGGTCAGGATCAGTTTTAAACCTAGCTTTTGTTTTAGAGTCAGAATAAGGGTCAGGGTTAGGGTTAGGGATTGGATTAAGTTTAGAGGTAGAATGAGGGCTAGGGTTAGGTCTAGTAATAAAGTTAGGGTTTGGAGTGGGGTTAAGATTAGGTTTAGGACTAGAGTAGCAATAGGGTGAGGGTTTGTCTTATGGTAAGGGATAGGGTTAGAGCTAGGGTTAATACTAGGGGTAGGGTTAGGGTTAGGGCTAGGGTTAGGGCTAAAGCTAGGGTTAGGCCTTGGATTAGGGCTAGGTTTTGTGTTAGGTTTAGGGCAATGGCTAATGTAAGAACTGGCATTACAATTAGGGCTAGTTTAGGGTTAGGTTTAGGGCTAGGTGTAGTGTTAGGATTAGGTTTAGGGATAGGGTGATGTATAGAGCTAGGGTCAGTGTTAGGGTCAGAGTCAGACTTAGTATTAGTTCTAAGGTTAGGGTTAGGACTTGAATTAGGGCTAGTGTTAGGGCTAAGTGTAGGTTTAGGTTATGGT
The DNA here is from genome assembly GCF_021218885.2 of Marmota monax. NCBI lineage: Eukaryota > Metazoa > Chordata > Mammalia > Rodentia > Sciuridae > Marmota > Marmota monax. Next base: position 87,898 of record NW_026695104.1, read on the forward strand.
TTAGGTTAAGTGTTAGTGTCAGTGCTATGGCTCGGTTTTGCTTGATTTCTAGGGCTAGGGTTAGGGCTTGTTTTCAAATTAGCATTAGGATTAAAGCTAGTGATAGGGTACCGTTTAGGCTTATGGTTAGGGTTAGATTTAGAGTTAGGGTTAAATCTAGGTTACAGCTATGGTTTGGGCTAGGGTTTGGGTAATCATAAGGGATACGGTGGAATCTAGGGATAGGGCTGGGCAAGAATTAGAGTTTGTCTTAGGGTTAGGGTTTGGTCAGGTTAGGGTTAAGGCTTTATTAGGGCTAGGATTAGAGCTAGGGTTAGTATTAAGGCTAAGCTTAGGTTTACAGCTAATGTTAGGGTTATGGTTATGGTTAGGCATGGTGTTATCACTAGGTTTAGAACTAGGGCGAGGGTTAAATTTAGGTTTAGGGCTGGTGTTAGGGTTAGGGTTAGGATTAAAGCTAAGTTTATGGCTAGGATTAGGGCTAGGGTTTGTGTTAGGGTTAGGGCTTCATTAGTGCTAGGGCTAATGTCAGGTCTAGGATTATGGTTAGAGATAATTTTAGGGTTAAGTTTATGCTAGGTATAGTGTATTGGTTAGGTTAATATTTAGGCTAAGGTTTAGAGCTAGGGGCATTATTAGGGTAAGGTACAGGGTTCCGGGTGGGATTAGGTTAATGGTTAAGGTTAGGGCTCAAATTAGCATTAGAGTTAGGGTTAGGATTAGGTTTATGGATATGGTTAGGTTTAGGGTTCAGTTTAGTTTTAATGTAATGGATAGGTTTCAGGTTAGGAATAGGGTTAGGGTTATCCTAGGGTTAGCATTAGGGTTAGGATTAGGGTTAAGGTAATGATAGGATTAGAGCTAGGTTTATGGCTAGGGTTATTGTTAGGATTAGGGCTAGGGTTAGTGTTAGGTTTTGGGTTATTTCAAGGTTTAGGGTTAGCATTAGATTTAGGGTAAGTGTTAGATCTAGGGTTACAGTTATTGTTAGTGTTAAAGCTAGTGTTACGGCTCTGATTAGGATAGGTTTTGGGTTAGGGTACTGCTAGGATTAGGGCTACAGCTAATGTAAGAACTAGGGTTACAATTAGGGCTAGTTTTAGGGTTAGGGTTAGGGCTAGGTCTAGTGTTTGGGTTCAGCTTAGGTTTGGGTTGATGATTAGAGCTAGAGGTAGTGCAGGGTCAGAGTAAGGTCAGGGTTAGTTTTAGGCTTAGGGATAGGACTCAAATTAGAGCTAGGTTTAGGGCTAGGTGTAGGCTTAAGGTTTGGTTTAGGTTAAATGTTAGGGTTAGGGCATTGTCTCTGTGCTGTTGTAGGGCTTGGGCTAGGTTAGGTCTAGTTTTAGGATTAGTGTTAGTGTTACAACCTGTGTTAGTGAGAGATTTAGGCTCAGTTTTAGGGTTACATTTAGAGTTAGGATTAGATGTAGGATTAGGGCTAGGGCTTGGGCTAGGGCTAAGGTTTGGGCAAGTTTTAGGGTTATGGTAAGGGTTGGGGATAGAACTAGGAATAGGACTAGGTTGAGAGTTAGAGTTAGTCTTAAGGCTAGGGTTAGATTAGGTTTAGGGCTAAATTAGGGCTAGGATTAGGTCTAGGGTTTGTGCTAGGTTTAGGCCTAGTTTTAAGCTTAGGTTTAGGTTTAGGGATAGGGTTAGTTTTTGGGTAAGGGATGGGGCTATAGCTAGTGTTAGGGCTAGGTCGAAGGTTAGAATTATGGTTAGGGCTAGGATTATATTTGGGTTAGTAATAAGGCTAGGTTTAGGGCTAGAATGAGGGTTAGGGTTTGTTTTAGGGTTATGGCAAGAATTAGGGCTAAGGCTAGTGTCAGGTCTAAGGTTACGGTTAGGGGTAGATTGAGGGTTAGATTTATTGCCAGGTCTAGGATAATGGTTAGATTTAGAGCTGGGGGTATGATTAGGGTTAGTATAAGGTTTTGGTTTTGGTTTAGGTTAGGGTTTAGGATTAAGGCTCACATTAGCATTAGGATTAGGGATATGGTATGATAGGGTTAGGTTTAGGGTTCAGGTTAGGTGTAGGGTAATAGATAGTGTTAGAGGTAGTGAAAGTGTTAGGTTTAGCCTAGGGTAAGCATTAGAGTAAGGGTTATGTTTAGGGTAATGGAGAGGGTTAGACCTAGGCTTAGGGCAAGATTTATGGTTAGTATTAGGACTTGAGGTAAGGTTAGGGTTAGGGTTAGTCCCAGGGATAGCGTTAGGTTTAGGTTTAGGGTATGGTTAGGGGTTTGAGCTAGGGTTAGCACTAGGGAGAATGTTAGGTATACGGTTAAGCCTAGGATATAGTTACGGTTAGTGTCAAGGTTATTGTTAGGATGAGGGCTACGGTTATCATTAGGTTTAGGGTATTGGATAGGGTTTGATGTCGGGTTAGGGTTAAGGTTAGTATTAGGTTTTGGCTTAAGGGTAGTGTTAGGGATAGGTGTAGGGTTAGGTTTAGTGTAATGGTTAGGGTTTCAGCTAGGGTTAGGTCTATGACAAGGTTTAGGTTTATGGCTATGTCTAGGGTTAGGGTTAGGGTATATTTAGGGTTAGGGCTAGGGTTATCATAAGGGTTAGGTTAGGGTTAGGGTAATGGGTAGGGTTAGAGCTAGAGTTATGGCTAGGGTTAACGTTAGGATTAGGGCTGGGTTAAGGTTAGGGTTAGGTTTAGGCCAAGGTTTAGTGTTAGCATTAGGTAATATTTAAGGGTTAGGGATTGAGCTAAGATTTGCAGTAGAACGAGGTTTAGTGTAAGAGTCAGTGTTAGGGTTAGGGCTAGGGTTAGCATTAGGGTTAGGGTTATGGTTAGGGTAATATAGAGAGTTAGAGGTAGTCTTTGGCTTATGGTTTTGGCTAGTTTTAGCATTAGTGATATGGCTAGATCTAGTTTAGAGTTAGGTTTTCGGTTAGAAAAAGGTTTCAAGCTAGGGTTTGAGTTAGGGTAAGGGTCAGTGTTTGGGTTAGAGTTAGGTTTATGATTAAGTCCAGCATTAAAACTAGGTTTAGGTCTAGGGGTAAAGTTAGTGTTTGGGTTATGTTAAGGGTTATTATTAGGGCTAGGGCTAGGTTTTTTGTTTAGGGCTAGGGCTAGAGTTATCACTAGATAAAGGCTTAGGTGTAGATATAGGTCTAGTGTTAGGGTTAAGTATAGATTTAGGTTTACAGGTTGCACCAATGTTAAGGGTCGATTTATGGTTAGGGTCAGGTTTAGACCTATGGTTTTTATCAGGGTCAGAATAAGGGTCAGGGTTACAGTTTGTCTTAGTGTAAGGGACAGGGTTAGTGCTAGGGTTAGGGCTAGGGTTAGGGCTAGGCTTAGGGTGAGGGTTAGGGTTAGGGCTAATGTTAGAGTTAAAACTAGTGTTAGGGCTCGGATTAGTGCTATGATTTGTGTTAGCTTTCTGTCTACGGCTAATGTAAGAACTAGGATTACAATTGGGGCTAGTTTTAGGGTTATGGTTATGTCTAGGTCTAGTATTAGGTTAGCTTTAGGGTCAGAGTTATGTTTAGGATAATGGATAGGTTAGGGTTAGGGAATGTGTTTTGCTTAGGCTGAGGGTTAGCATTAGGGTTAGGGTTAGGGTTAGGGTATTGGATAGGGTAAGAGCTAGGGTTAGGGCTAGGGTTTTGGTTATGGTTAGGGCTAGGTTTAGGGTTAGGTTTAGGGTTAGTGTAAGGATTAAAATTTGGGTTAGGTTTAGGGTAAGGCTTAGAGCTACATTTAGGGATAGAGATAGGGTTAAAGCTAGGGTTTGGGCTCAGATTAGGGCTAGGTTTTGGGTTTTGTTAGGGTTAGTGTTAGTGATATGGCTGATGTAAAAACTAGGGTTATGATTGGGGCTAATTTTAGGGTTACAGTTAGGACTAAGTCTAGTTTTAGGATTAGGTTTAAGTTTAGAGTTATGTTTTGAGCTACGATTAGTGTTAGGTTCAGAGTCAGGTTCAGTCTTAGTTTTAGGTTAGGGATAGGACTTGAATTAGGGGTAGGCTTAGGGCTAGATGTAGGGTTAGGGTTTGGTTTAAGTTAAGGATTAGGGTTAGTGCTATAGCTTGGTTATGTTTTAGGGCTAAGGCTAAGGTTATGGTAAGTGATAGGGTTAGAACTAGTAATTGGGTTAGGCAAAAATTAGATTTAGTCTTAAGGCTAGGGTTAGGATTAGGGTTAGGGATAAACTAGGCCTAGGAATAGGTCTAGGATTAGTTTTAGGGTTAGGCCTAATTTTAGGGTTAAGTTTAGGGTTAGGTTTAGGGAAAGAGATGGGGGTATAGCTAGGTTTAGGGCTAGGGTGATGATTAGAATTAGGTTTAGAGATAGGGTTAGGATGGGGTTAGGATTAAGGCTAGATTTGTTGTTCGGATGAGGGCTAGGGCTTTTGTTGGGTTTATTGCAATTTTAGGGATAGGGATAATGTCAGGTTTAGGTTTATGGCTAGGGTTAGTTATAGGGTTAGTTTCATGGCCAAGTCTTGTATAAAGGTTAGGTTTTGGGTAAGGATCAAGTTTAGAATTAGGTGTTTTTTTTAAGGTCCGCTTCAGGTTTCGGTTATGGGTTTGGTTAAGATTTAGGTTTAGGGCTCAAATTAGGCTTTGGGTTAGAGTTAGGTTTAGGGTAATGGATAGGTTTAAATTTAGGATTCAGGTTAAAATTAGGATAATGGTTATGGTTAGTATTAGTTATAGGTTTAGGCCTAGGGTAAGCATTTGTGTTATGGTTATTGTTAGGGTAATGCATAGCATTAGAGCTAGGGTTAGGGCTAGCGTTTTGGTTAGGATTAGGGCTATATTTAGGGTTAGGATTAGTGTTTGGGTTAGGTTTAGGATATAGGTAAGGTTTTGAGCTAGGGTTAGTGCTAGGGTGAGAATTAGGTTTAGTGTTATGTCTAAGGTTAGATTTACAGTAAGGTAAGGTTAGAGTTAGGGTTAGGGCTAAGGTTGCCTTTAGAGTTAGGGTAATGGATAGGATTAGGTGTCAAGTTACGGTTAGGGGTAGTTTTAGGTTAAGGGTTAGTGTTAGGGTTTGGGGTAGGGTTAGTTAGAGTTTAGGATTTGATCTGGGGTTAAGACTATGATGAGGGTTAGGTTTAGGGTTAGGTATAGGATTAGTTTTACAGTTAGAGCTAGAGCTGGGGTTATCATTAGGTTTAGGTTTAGGTTTATTGTAATGGATAATTTTAGACATAATATTAGGGCTAGTATTAACATTATGATTAGGGCTACGGTTAGCGTTATGTTTAGGGATAGTGATAGAGTTATGATTAGAGTTAGGGTTAGGTTTTTATCTAGGTTTAGGTCTAAGATGAGGGTTAGGATTAGTGTGAGGGATACGATTAGGGTTAGGGTTATGCTTAGGGCTAGGTTTTTTTGTAATGGACAATTACAGACATAGTATTAGGGCTAGTATTAACATTATGATTAGGGCTACGGTTAGTGTTAGGTTTAGGGATAGTGATAGTGTTATGTTTAGAGTTAGGGTTAGGGTTTTAGCTAGGTTTAGGTCTAAGATGAGGGTTAGGATTAGCGTGAGGGATACGATTAGGGTTAGGGTTATACTTAGGGCTAGGTTTAGGCCTAGGATTAGGGCTAGATTTTGTGTTAGGTTTAGAGCTAGGGTTAGGGCTATGGGTATATAAGGAATAGGGTTATGGCTAGATCTAGTGTTAGGTTTATGTTTTGCTTAGGGTCAGTTTTACAGCTAAGTTAGTGTTAGTGTCAGGGTCTGTATTTGGATTAGGATTAGGGTTAGGGATAGAGTCTAAATTAGGATTGGTTAGGTCTAGATGTAGGGTTAGTGTTTGGGTTAGGTTAAGGGTTATCATTAGGGCTAGGGCTATTTTTTTTTCGGATGTGGGTGAGAGATATGGCTAGATTTAGGATTAGGTTTATGTCTAGGGCTAGTGTTAGTGTTAGGTTTAGGTATATCTTTATGGTTAGGGCTAATGTTAGAGTTTGGTTTATGGTTAGGGTCAGGGTTAGGGTTAGTGTTTGGGTTATGGTTATACCTAGAATGATGGCTATGATTTGGACTAATAATAAAGTTAGGATTTGTGTTAGGCTAAGGATTAGGGTTAGGACAAGGGTTAGCATTAAGGTTAGGGTTTGGCTTAGGGTAAGGGATAGGATTAGTGCTAGGTTTAGGGTTAGGGTTAGGGCTAGTGTTAGAGTTAGGTTTAGGTATAGGTTTATTGCTAGTGCTAGTGTTAGCATTCGGTTTAAGGTTAGGGTCAGGTTTAGACCTACGGTTACCGTTAGGGTCACAATAAGTGTCAGGTTTGGGTTATGGTTAGAGCTAGAATGAGGGCTAAGGTTAGGACTCCTAATAGGATTAGGGTTTGGGTTAAAGTAAGGATTAAGATTAGGGTTAAGACTAGCATTAGGGTTAGGTTTAATTTAGAGTAAGGGATAGGTTTAGAGCTAGAATTAATTAGGGCTATGTTTAGGGTTCGGGTTAGGGCTAGTGTTAGAATTAGTGTAAGGGTTAAAGCTAAGATTAGGTCTCAGTTTAGAGCTAGTTTTTGGTTAGAGTTAGGGCTAGGTATAAAGTTGCAGCCAATGTATGGACTAGGGTTACAATTTGGGCTAGTTATAGGATTAGGGTTAGGGCTAGGTCTACTGTTAGGGTAAACTAACCGGAAAACTGACCCTAGACATAATCTTAAATTTAACACTCGGCATTGCCCTAACCCTAACTCAAACCCTAAACCTAACCATAAACCTAAACATAACCATAGCCCTAATCCTAACACTAAACCAAAATCTAACCCTAACTCTAAACCTATATCTAACCCTATCCATTACCCTAACCCTAAATCTAACCTTAATGATAACCCTAGCCCTAACACTATCTCTACCATAATCCTATCCCTAGACCTAACCCTAAAACTAACCATCTCCCTAGCCATAACCTTAGCTCAAAATCGAACCCTTACACTAAGCATAACCCTAAACCTATCCCTGGTTCTAAACCTAGCCCTAACCATAACTCAAGACTTATTCCTAACCTTAACCCTAGTTCTAACCTAAGCTCTAATCTGACCCATTAGCATAACCATAACCCTTACCCTAATGCTAAGCCTAACCGTAACCATAACCCTATTGCTAATGCTAACCCTATCAATTACCCTAAACCTAACCTGAACCCTAAACTAAACCCTATCATTACCCTAACTCTAACCCTAATGCTAATTCGAGCCCTAAACCTAAATCCTAACTTAAACAAAACCTTAACCTTTATCCTAACCTTAAAATTTCCCCTAGGACCCTTACCCTAAGCCTAACCCTTACACTAGATGTAGACTTAAACTTAACCCTAAAATTATCTTTAACCATAACCCTAGACCTGATATTAGCCCTAGCCCAAATCCTAGCCCTAAACCTAAAAAATAAAACACACTAGTTTTCATCCTAGCCCTAAACCTAGCCTTAATCATAACCCTAACTCTACGCCTAGCCCTATCCCTACTCTAACCCTAACCCTACATATAAACCTAGCTATAATGCCATCCCTTATCCTAAACATAAACCTAATCATAACCCTATTGCTAGGCCTAAACTGTAAACTAACTCTAGCCCTAATCCTGGCCTTAACTTAACCCTTATCCAAACCCTAACCATAATCCTAGCCCTAAGATAAACTCTAACTCTCATACTAGCCCTATTCCTAGTTCTAACCCTATCCTTTACCGTAACTCTAAACCTAGCCCTTACCCTAGCCCTAACCCTTGCCATATCCTTAGTCCTAGCCAAACCCTAGATCTTAGACTAACTCTAAATATAACCGTAACCATAAGCCTAAGCCTAACACTAACAGTAGACCTAACCCTAATACTCATCATAAAACTAGTGCTAACCCTAACCCTGGAACTAAAACAAAACCGAGCAGCAGACCTAACCCTAATCCATAACTTAAAACAAACCCTAAATTACACCTAGAACAAATCCTAGCCCTAATTCGAGTCCTAATCCTAATCTTAAAAATAACCCTGACCCTTACTTATACCCTAACACTCACCCTAGCTCTGAAACAGCATTCTTACCTTTAACCAAACCCTAACAGTAAACCTAGCCCTAATTTGAGTCCTCATCCTAAAACTAACCCTGTCCCTGAGTCCAACTTACAGTAACCCTAGCTCAAAATTCATCCAAACCTTAAACCTAACCATAAACACTAATCTTAAACACTAACCCTAAATCTAACTAAATTGTAATCCTGATTCTTATATTATTCATTGCCCTAACCCTAGCCCTAATGCTAATACAAAAACTAGCCATGATCTGAGCCCTAAACCTAGACTTAACACTAACCCTAATCCTAACCCTACCCTGAACACTAGCTCTAACTCTATCCCTAAACCTAAGCAAAACCCTAACCCTAATGGTAACCCAGACCTATCCCTAATCCTTAGGATAATCAAAATACTAACCCTAGTAATAGTCCTAAACCTAGCCCTCATTCTAGCTCTAACCTATCCCAAACCCTAACCCTAACCTTGACCCTTATTCTGACCATAACACTAACCCTACGTATAAACCTAATTCTAACCCTAGACCAAACCTTAACACTAGCCCTACCAGTAAACTTATACTAAACCTGACTCTACCACTAGCCCTACACCTAAGCCTAATCCTAAATGTAGCTTTAACCCTAGCCCAAGACCTAAACAAATCCTAGCCCTAGCTCTAGCCTTAACAATAACCCTTAACCTAATGCAAAGTCTAACCCTACGCCTAGACATAAACCTAGTCCTAATTCTGGCTTTAACCTTAACCCTAACACTAACCTGAACACGGACCCTGCATTTAACACTAAGCTAACTCTAAACCTGACCCTAACTGAAAATATAAACCTAACAATAGACCTGACCATAACCCTAACCCTACAACTAGCCCTAATCATAAGCCTAGCTCTTACATTACCCATAGCCCTAACCCTACACCTTAACCTAACACAAAACCTAGAGTAAATCCTAGGGCTAAACCTAGCCCTAGGTATAACACTAACCCTAACCCTAGCCCTAATCCTAACCCTAACTCTAGCCTTAGTCCTAAATTTATTCAATGCCTAACTCTTGCAGTAAATGTAAATTTAGACTTATCCCTAACTCTAATCCTAACCCTATCTCTAAACCTAAACTTAACCCTATCCCTAAACCTAGCTCTGAACATAAACATTACCCTAACCCTAACTCTAACCCTATCTATAACCCTAACCCTAACCCTAACCAGAAAACTAACCCTAGACCTAACACTAAACCTAACACTTGCCATAGCTCTAACTCTAGCTCAAACCCTAACCTGTACTGGAAACCTAAACCTAACCATGCCTTAACCTTAACCCTAAAACTAAATCTAACTCTAAACCTAAACCTAAACTTACATCTAACCATATCCATTACCCTAACACTTATCCTAACCCTAATAATAAATGTAGCCCTAGCCCTAACCCTAAGCCTAAACCCACCACAATCTTATCCCTAGACCTAACGCTGAACCTAACCCAAAACTTAGCCCTTGCCCTAACTCTAGCTCAAACCCTAATCCTTACAGTAAACAAACCCTATCCCAAACCCTAACCCTAATCCTAGCCTAACCCTAACCGTAATCATCGTTCAAACCCTAGCTTTAACTATATCCATTATCCTAACCATAACCCTAAACCTAATGCTAACCCTAGCTCTAATAACTTTAAATGTACCTTTATCCCTAGCTCTGATTCTAACCTGAACCCTCAAACTAGCCCTAACACTTACGAAATCCATCAGCCTTACCCTTAACCTAATGGTAAGAAAAAACTAAGCCTGACACTAAGCCTAACCCTAGCCCTAACCCTAATCCTAACCTTAACCCTTGACCTAACCCTAAACCTAACCCTAGCCTTAGCACTAACCCTAGCTTAAACCCTAACCCGTATCCTAATCTTAACCCTATCCTTAGCCTTAGCCTTAACCATAACCCTAACCCTAACTCTAGCTTTAATCCTAAACATAATTCTAGCCCTATCCATAGCTCTAAATCGATCAATTACCCAAACAATAACCATAAACCTAATGCTAACACTGGGCCTAACCCTAACCCTATCCATTAACCTAAACTAACATGAACCCTAATCCTAACCTGAAGCCAAAACATAACCCTATCCCTTACACTAACCATAACTCTAACCCTAATGCTAATTTGAGTGCTAACCCTAAACCTCAACCTAATCCAAACCCAAAACCTGGGCCTGACCATTATAATACCCCTAGGTTTAAACATGAATCTTACCCTAAACCTAACTCTGAATATAGACCTAGCCATAAACCTTACCCTAAAAGTATCCCTAACCGTTAACCTAGAACTGATATTAGCCCTAGACCTAATTCTTGTCATAAACCTAATACAAATGCTAGCCCTCATTCTAGCCCTAAATCTAGTCTTGATCCTATCCCAAACCCTAATACTAGCCCTATCCCTAATTTTAACCCTCGCCCTATATCTGAACCTAGATATAACCCCAACCCTTTCCATTAATTTAACCCTAACTCTAACCCTAGATTTAACCCTTACACTAATCCTAGACCTGATCCTAGCCCCAATTTAGCCCTAACCCTAATCCTAACACTAGCACTAATACTAACTGTAACTATCGCCCTAGCCCTATTCCCAGTTCTAACCCTATCCCTTACCATAACCCTAACACTTGCTCTACCCTTAGCCCTAAACCTAGTCCTACCACTAACCGTGGATCTAACCATAACTCTCAATCTAACTCCAACCCTAAACCTAAACCTCAGATTAAATCTAGCCCTAACACTAACGCTAATCCTAAAACTTGCCCTAAGCTAGTCCTAGCCTTAAAAAATCGAGCTATAGCCCTAACTCTAACCCTTAACATAAACCAAAATCTAACTCACACCTAGCCCTAACCCTAGCCCTAATTCAAGTCCTACCCTACCCTACAACTACCCTGACTCTGACCCTAACACTAACTATAGCTCTCAGATCACCCTAAAATTATACCAAACCCTGAAACTACACCTACCCCTAACCCTAACCTTAAAAGTAGCCCTAATCACAACCCTAGTTCTTACGTTAGTCATAGCCCTAATCCTAGCCTTAACCTAGGGTTAGTGTTAGGGCTAGGCCTAACATATGGCTAGGCCTAACCCAAAACCTAGCACTAATCTGAGCCCTACACCTGTTTTAATCCTAACCCTAACCATTACCCTAAACCCAACCCTAAAACTAAAACTTGCCCTAACCCTAAACCTAACCCTAGCCTTAATCCTAACCATATTCCTAGCCCTAACCCTAGCTCTAACACTATTCGTTACCCTAATTATAACCCTAACCCTAATGCTAATTTTAGGATAACCCTAACCCTATCTCTAACCTTAAATGTGTCATTTATCCTAATCCTAACCTGAAACCTAAATCTAAACATAAACATCACCCTAACCTTAAAACTAACCCTAATGATAATGAAAGAACTGATCCTAAACCTTAACCTAACTCAAACCTTAATCATGACAGTGACCCTAATAGTAACCCTATCTCTAAACCTGATCCTAACCCTCAACCTAAACCTTACACTAGAACTAGCCATGAACCTAACCCTAAAACTAACCCTAACCATAAACCTAGACCTGACATTAGCCCTAGCACTAACTCTAACCCTAACCCTAACACAAAAAACCGAATCCTAATCCTAGCCCTAAACCTAGCCTTCATACCAACCCTAACTCTAACCCTAGCCCGAACCCTATTTTGTACCCAACCATAAACCTAGCTATAACAGCATACCTTACAGTAATCCTAACCCTAACCCTAGCCCTGAACGTGGGCACAGCCCTAACACTAACCCTAGCGCTAATCCTAGCACAAATTTAGTCCTAAACCTAACCGTAACTGTAACCCTAACCCTAACTCTCACCCTAGCACTAACCCTAGTTCTAAATCTATCCCTTACCATAATACAAACCCTAGACCAAAACATAGCCCTAACCCCATTCCTACTTTCGCCCTAGCCCTATACCTAGACCTAAGCCTAACTTCAATCAAACCCTAAACCTAAGTCTAAACCTCACCCTAATACTAGCCCTAACCCTAATGCTAATTGGAAAACTAGCCTAACTCTAGTCCTAGCACTCAAACAAAACTGAGTCATAGGCTTAACACTAATTCTTAACCTAAACTAAAATTTAAGCTTCTACCTAGCCCTAACCCTGGCCCTAATTTAAGTCCTAACCCTAACTCTAGAACTTACTCTGACCCTGACTCAGACCCTAACAATTACCCTAGCTCTAAGCATCACAATAACAATTTAGTTGTTCATAGTAACAATTTAGGTTCATGGCTAGTTCTAGTGTAAGGTTTAGGTTGAGGGTTAGGATCAGGTTTAGAGATAGGGTTACTATTAGGGTCACTGTCATGATTAAGGTTTGAGTTAGTTAATAACTAATTTAGTGCTAATCGTAACCCTAACTCTAAACCCACCCCTAAGACTAACTCTAACTCTTGCCCTAGACCTATTTCTAGTACTAACTCTATCTGTAACCATAACCCTAACACTAGCCCTAACCTAACCCCTAAACCTAGCCCAAGTCCTAACCCTAGATCTAACCATAACTCAAAATATAACCCTAAACCTATGCCTGAACCTCACCCTACCACTAGCCCTAACACTATCACTAATCCTCAAACTAGTTCTAAATCTAGGTGTAGCTCTAAAACAAAACTGAGCCCTAGCCCTAACTCTCACACTAACCTAACTGTAACCTCAGAACTGACATTAGACCAAGCCCTAATTCTTGCCCTAACCCTAACACAAAACCTAACCCTACACCTACCCATAACTCTAGCCTTATTTCTAGTGTTATCCCTAACCCTAAAGCTAAAACTGACCTTGACTCTGACCCTAAAACTAACCCCATTTCAAATTATCTCTCTAAAGATAACCTAACCCTAACACTACACCTAGCCCTAACCCTAACCATAAAACTAGCCCTAATATCGTAACCCTAGTTCTTATATTAGCCATAGCCCTACCCTAACACTAACCTAATCTAAAACGTAGCCCTAACCCTAACCCTAACACTAGCTTTAACCCTAACCTAACTCTAAACCTAAGCCTAAATCTAGCATTAATCCTAACTATAACCCTAGCCCTAAATCTAGCTTTAATCCTATCTATTACCTTAACCATAACCATAACCCTACACTAATCCTAGGATAACCCTAACTTTATCCAAAACCCTAACCCTAATCATTACCATAAACTTAAACTGAACCCTAAACCTAACCATATCCATTATCCTACCGTAAACATAATCCTAACCTAATTTGAGCCCAAACCCTAAACCTTAACCTAAACAAACCTTAACAGTTACGTGAACCTAATAATACCCCTAATCTCCAAAAGTGACCCTAACCCTCAACCAAAACCTTACACTATACATAGCCATAAACCTAACCCTGAAACTATCCCTAACCATAAACCTAGACCAAACATTACACCTTAGCACTAATCCTGGCCCTAAACCTAGCCTTAATCCAAACCCTAACCCTATCACTAGTCCTAACCCTAAAGGGAACCCACACCCTAGCCCTTAACCTAGCTACAATATCATACTGTACCCTAATGCTAATTCTAGCACTAACCCTAAACCAAGACCTAGCCCTAATACTAAACCTAGCTCTAATCCTAGACCTAATTTAGCCTGAATCCTAAATCTAATCATATCCCTATCGCTAAGACTAACTCTAACTCTTGCCCTAGACCTAGCCCTAGTTCTAACATTATCCCTTACCATGACCCAAAGCTTAGCCCTAACCCTAGCCCCAAACTTGGCCCTAGCCCTAAACATAGATCTAACCCTCACTCTAAATCTAACCCTAACCTAAAACCGAAACCTCACCCTAACACTAGCCCTAATTCTAATGCTAATTGGAAAACTATCCCTCACCATAGTCATAGCATTCAAGCAAAACTGAGCTACAGCTCTAATCCTAACCTTAACCTAAATCATACCTAAAACACTATGCCTAGCCCTTTCACTAGACCTAATTTGAGTCCTAAACCTAACCGTACAACTAATAATGACCCTGACTCTGAACCTAAAACTAACCTTAGCTCTACACATCACCCTAACCCTAAACCTAACCCGAACACTAAATCAAGCCCTAACCCTAATCCTAAAACTAGCCCTACTTATAATGCCAGGTCTTCCATTAGCAATAGTCCTAACCCTAACACAAAACCTAGCCTTAATCTGAACCCTAACCCTAGCTTGAACCCTAATGCTAACACTAAACCTAACCCTAACCCTAGCTCTAACACTATCCCTTACCCTATGCCAACCCTCACCCTAATGCTACCCTAGACCTAACCCTAATCCTTAGCCTACCCTAAAGCCTAACTCTATTACTAGTACTAACCCCAGGCCTCATTCTATCTCTAACCCTAACCGAAAACCTAAGCCTATCCCTGACCCTTATTCTGACCCTAACACTAACCCTAGGTATAAGCCTGACCCTAAACCTAAACCAAACACTAACACTAGCCCTATGGGTAAACCTATACCTAAACATAACCGTAACATTAACATTAGACCTAAACTTAATCCTAAATATAGCCATAACTCTAGCCATAGCCCTAAACAAAAACCTAACTCCAGCACTAACAATAACAATTAGTCTAATGCAAAGACTAAAAATACCACTAGAACTAACACTAGTAAAATTGTGCTAGTAAAATCCTAACCGTGAATCCAATGCTAAACTGAACTCTGACCCTTACCCTAACACAAACCCTAGCTCTAAACCTTATCCTAACCCCAAACATATCCTAACACTAGACCTATCCATAACCCTAACCTTAAAACTAGCCATAACCATAATCCTAGTTCTTACATTACCCATAGTCCTAACACTAGCCATAAATCTCCTCCTGAAACCTAGCCCTAAATGTAGCACTAAAACTAACTGTAAGCCTAATCCTAACCTTAGCCCTAGACCTAAACTTAGCTCCAACTCTAACTCTTACCCTGAATGTAAACCTAATGCTAATCGTAACCCTAACCCTTGCCCTAATCCTAACTCTAACCATAGCACAAATACTACCTCAAATTCTATTCATTACCATAAATATAACCCTAACACTAATGCTAATCCTAGCCCTAACTCTAAACTTAATTCTAACCTTAGCCCTGACTGTAACCCTAAACCTCGCCATAGCCACAACCATAAACACTTAACCTACACCTAACCCTAACACTAACCCTAGGCCTACACCTAACGTAGCCCTAATCCTAATTTTAACCCAATCCCTAACACTAGCACTAACTCTATCCATTACCCTACACATAAGCCTATCAAAAATGCTAACCCTAGGCCTCAACCTAGCACTATCCCTAAAACTAACCGTATATACATTACTCTATACCTAACCTGAACCCTAAACCGAATCAAATTCATTACTCTAACCCTAACTGTAAAGCTAATTTGAGCCCTAAACCTAAACCTTAACCTAAAGTAAACCCTAACCTAGAATTTGACCCTAATAATACACCAGCTCTTAACCTGACCGTTACCCTAAACCTAACCCTTACACTAGACCTAGCCATAAACCGAACCCTAACCACAATCCTAGACCTGACATTAGTTCTAGCCCCAATTCTAGCCCTTACCCTAACACAAAACCTAGCCCTCATCCTAGCCCTAAACCTAGCCTTAATCCTAATCCAAACCCTCACCTTGGCTCTATCCCTAATTTTAACCCTTGACCGAGCCCTGAATGTAACTATAAGCCCATCACATCCCCTAAAACTGACCCTAACCCTAACAATTACACAAACCCTAACCCTAGCCTTAACAATAGGCCTAACACTAACACTAACTCTAGCACTAATCCTAGCCCTAATTTAGTCCTAACACTAACGCTAACCCCAACCCTACTCCTAAGACTAACTCACTCTCATGCTAGACCTATTTTTATTTCTAACCCTATCCGTTATCTTAGACCTAACCTTACCCCTCATCGTAGTCATAGCCCTCACCCGAGATCTAACCATAACTCTCAATCTAAACATAAACGTAAGCCTAAAACTCACCCTACCACTAGACCTAATACCACTGCTAATCCTAAAACTAGCCCTAACCCTAGTCCTAGCCCTAAAACAAAACCGAGCCATTGCTCTAACACTAAACCTTAACCTAAACCAAACCATAATCCTACAACTAGCCATAACCCTAGCTCTAATTCAAGTCCTAGGCCTAAAACTAACCATAGCTCTAAATATCACCCTAACCCTAAAGCTAATGCTGACACTAGACCAGCCAAAATCCCATCCCTAAAACTAACCCTAATCATAAACATAGTTCTTACATTGGACTTAGCCCTAACTCTAGCCTTAACCCTAACACAAAAATAGCCCTAATATGAGCCCTAACACTAGATTTAACCCTAACCCTAACCCTAACCTTAGTCCTAAACTTAACCCTGAATCTAGCCATAACCATATACCTTACATTAAGCCCAACCCTATCTATAATGCTAACCCTAGTCCTAATCCTAATCCTTAGCCTAACCCTATTTCTAGTCCTAACACAAGCATTCATTCTAGCTCTAATTCTAGCCCCAAACCTAACCCTAACTTTCACCTTATTCTGACACTAACACTAATTATAGGTCTAAACCTGAACCTAACCATAAACCGAACCCTGAAACAAGACTTATAGTAACCTTATACCTAAATCTCACCCTAACACTACCCTAAACCTAAACCAAATCCTAAATCTAGCAAAAACTCTGGCCCTGGACCTAAACAAAACTTAGTCCTAGGCCTAACAATAAACATTAAACTAAAACAAACATTAACCCTGCCCCTAAACCTAACCTTGTCCTAATTCTGGCTTTCAACCTAACCCTAACTCTAACCTGAAAACTGATCTTGCCTTTAACAGTAAACCTATCTCTAAACCTGAGCCTAACTAACATCTAAACCTAACACTAGACCTAGCCATAACTCTAACCCTAACACGAGCCCTAATCATAACCCTAACTCTTATATTACCCATAGCCCTAACCCTAGGCCTAAACCTAACACAAAACTTAGATCTTATCCTATGGCTTAACCTAGCCTTAGGCATAACCCTAACACAAACCATCTCCCTAACCCTACCCTAACACTCGCCTTACTCCTAACCCTGGCTCAAAACCTAACCCTAACCTAAATCTAACCCTAAACCTAGCCCTAATCCTAACCGTAACTCTAGCACTAAACCTAGCTCTAAAGATACCCATTACCCTAAACATAACTGTAACTCTATTGATAAACCTAGACCTAACCCTAACCCTTTTCCTAACCAAAAAACTAATCCTAGACCTAACCCTAAACCTCAACCTCAGCATAGAACAAACCTAGCTCAAACCCTAACCCTTATCATAAACCTAAACATAACCATATCCCTAACCCTAAGCCTAAACCACAATCTACCTTTAACCACAAACCTAAATCTACATCTAATCGTATCCATTACCCTAAACCTAACACTACCCCTAATGATGGCCATAGCCCTAACCATAACCCTAACACTAACCGTACTGTAATCTTATCCCTAGACCTCACCCTAAACCTAACCCTCACCTTAGCCCTAAACCTAGCTCAAAACCCAACTCTTACACTAAACATAACTCTAACCCTAACCCTGGAACTCATCGTACCCTAACCCTAACTCAAGACCTCTTTCTAACCGTAAACCTATCCCTAAGCTTAGCTCTAACCCTATCCATTATCCTATCGATAACCTAACCCTAATGCTAACTCTAGACTTATTGCTACACCTAAACTTATCAATAACCCTAAACCTAAACTGAACCCTAAACAAAAACCTATCATTACCCTAACTCTGACCCTAAAGCTAATTAGAGCCCTAACCCTAAACCCTAACCTCAAACAAACTCTAACCCTTAAACTTACCATAATAATTCTCCTAGCTCTAAATCTGACCCTTAACATAAACCTAACAATTACACTATACCTAGCCATAAAACATTCTAAGTCTATCCCCAACCATGACCCTTGACCTGACATTAGCACTAGCCCTAATCCTAGCTCTAACACTAACACAAACCCCAGGGCTTAACCTAGCCCTAAACCTAGCCTTAATCCTAATAGCGCTAACCTTAGGCCTAACCCTAACACTAACCCTAGCCCTAATCTTACCCCTAATTTTTACTAGCCCTAAACTTAGCCCTAACCCTAGCCCTAAGTCTAACTCTAACTCTCACCCTTCTCCCATCCGTAGTTCTAAACCTATACCTTACTGGAACAATAGTCCTTGCCCTAACCCTAGCCCTATCCTTAGCCCTAGACCTAACCTAGATCTAAATCTAACTCTAAATCGAACTTTAACCCTAAGCATAAACCTAACACTAGCCCTAACCTTAATGCTAATCCTAAAACTAGCCCTAATCCTAGCCCTAGCCCTAAAACAAATCCCAGACATAGCCCTAAACCTAACCCTTAACCTAAACCAAACCCTAAGCCTAACCCTAAACTTAGCCCTAATTTGAGTTAAAAACTAACCCTGACCATGAATCTGACCATAACAGTAACCCTAGCTCTAAAGATCAACCTAACTCTAAACCTAAACCTAACACTAGACCTATTGCCAACCCTAAACCTAAATTTAGCCTTAAATGTAACCCTGGTACTTACATTAGCCGTAACCCTAACCCTAGACCTAACTTAACACAAAACCTAGCCCTAATTCAAGACCTAACACAAGCTTTAATCCTAACACTAACCATAACCCTAGTCCTAATCATAACCACAACCCTAGCCCTAAACCTAGCTCTAACCCTATCTATCGCCATAATTATAACCCTAACACTAATGTTAACCCTAGGCCTAAACCTAACCCTATGCCTAATCCTAACCATATCCATTACCCTTAACCAAACCTAAAACCTAAACCTCACCCTATCATTACCCAACCCTTACCTTCATGCTAATTCAAGCCCTAAATTTAAACCATAGCCTATCCCAAACCCTAAACAAGGCCCTGACCCTAATAATACCCCTAGCTCTAAACCTGACCTAAAACTAAACTTTACCCTTACACTACCTATATCCATAAACCTAACCCTAATTCTATCTTTAACCATAACCCTAGACGTGATATTAGTCCTAGCCCTAATCCTAGCCCTACCCTAAAACAAACCCTAGCCCTCATCCTAGCCCTAAAACCAGCCTTAATCATAACCCTAACCCTAACCACAGGCCTAATCCTAATTCTAACCCTCACCCAACCTCTAATCCTAGCTATTATGCCAATCCTTACCCTACATTTAAACCTAAACCTAAACCTAACCTAACCCAAAACCTAATGCTAAGACTAAGCTGAACAATAACCCTAGCCTTAATTGTAGCCCTAATTTAACCCTATCCCTAATCCTAACCCTAGCCCTAAGACCTACTCTATCTTTCACACTAGCCCTATCCATAGTTCTTACCCAATCCATTACCATAACCCTAAACCTAGTCCTAACCCTAGTCATAAAACTTGCCCTGTTCTTATTCCTAGCCATAACCCTACATCTATCCCTAACTCTAAATCTAACAGTAACCCTTAGCATAAGCCTGACATAAACACTAGCACTAACCCTAACGCTACTTGTAAAATTAGCCTAACCCTGACCCTAGAAGTAAATCAAAACCAAGCAATAGCCCTAACTAAACCTTAACCTAAACCAAATCCTTATACTACACCTAGACCTAACGCTAGCCCTAATTCGAGTCCTAACCTTAACCTTGATACTAACTCTGATTCTGACTCATATCCTAACACTCACCCTAGCTCTAAACACCATCTTAACCTTAAACTGAACACTTACAGTAACCCTAGCCTTAATTTGAGTCCTAACCTTAACCTTAAAACTAACCCTGACACTGACTACTAACCTAACAGTAATACTAGTTCTAAATATCACCCTAGCCTTAAACCTAATCCTAACACTAGAGGTCTAACTCCTAACCATAACCCAAAAATGTAACCCTAGTTTTTACATTACCTGTTACTCTAACCCTAGCCCTAATCCTAATACAAAATCTAGCCCTAATCTGAGCTCTAAACCTAGCTTTAACCCTAACCCTAGCCCTAACCCTAGCTCTAACTCCATCCCTTACCCTAAGCCAAACCCTAACACTAATTCTAATCCTAATTTTAACCTTAATCCTTAACCTAACCCAAACATCAATCCTATTACTAGATCGAAGCTAGCCCTCATTCTAGTTCTAACCATAACCCAAACCCTAACCCTAACCCTGACCCTTATTCTGACCCTAACACTAATCGTAGGTCTAAACCTGAACCTAACCCTAAAACAAACTCTAACACTAGCCCTAGACCTAAACCTAATCCCAAATATAGCCATAAGTCTAGCCCTAACCTAAAGAAAAACCTAGCCCTAGCCCTAATAGTAATCCTTAGCCTAAGCCAAACACTAACTCTTCCTCTAGACCTAACCGTAGTCCTCATTCTGGCTTTAATTCTAACCAGAACCCTAATCTGAACTCTGACCCTGCCATTAACCATAGCTCTAAACATCAGCCTAACCCTGAAAATATACCTAGCCCCAACATTAACCCTAAAACTAGCCCTAATCATAACAAATTCTTAATTTAGCCATAGCTCTAACCTATTGCAAAACCTAGCCCTAATCCAATCCCTACCCTACCTTTAACCCTAAAGCTAAACCTAATGCTAACCATAGCCCTAACCCTAAGCCTAAGCCTAAACTTAGATCCAAAACTAAGCATAAAACTAGCCCTAAACCTAGCTCTAACCCTATCCATTACCCTAAGGATAACCCTAACCCTTATGCTAAACCTAGACCAAATCCTAATCCTATGCCCATCCCGAACCCTATCCATTACCCTACACCTAATGTGAACCCTAAACCTAAAACTATCATTAACCTATCACTAACCATAACCTAATGGTAATTCAAGCACTAAACATAAACCATAACCTAACCTAAACCCTAACCCTGACCCTAATAATACCCCTAGCTCTAAAACTGCCCTAACAATAAACCTAACCATTAATAGACCTAGATATAAACCTAAACCTAAAACGATCCCTAACTCTAACCCTAGACCTCACATTAACCCTACCACTAATCCTAGTCTTAACCCTAACACAAACCTTAACCCACATCCTAGACATAATCCTCGCCTTCATCATAAGACTAAACCTAAAACTAACCCTAATTCTAACCATCACCCTATTCCTAAAACTAGGTATAAACTCATCACTTACCCTAAAACTAACCCTAACCCAAAACCTAACACTAAACCTAGCCCTAAACCTAGGCCTAACTCTAACATTAACACTTGCCCTAATCCCAGAACTAACATAGCCATATCCCTAACACTAAACATAATCCTAGCCCTAAGACTAACTATAACTTTTGCCTTATACCTATAAGGTAGTTCTAACCTTTTCCCTTACCATCACCCTAAACCTAGACCTGATCTTAGCCCTAACCCTACCCCTAGCCATAAAACAAAACCGAGTTATATCCTTAATCTTAACGCTTTACCTAAACCAAACCCTAACCTTACACCTAGCCTGAAACCTATCCATAATCCTATCCCTAATTCTAATCCTAACCTGAAAACTAACCCTGACCCTGACTCTGACCCTAACACTAAACCTAGCTTTGAAATCATTGTAACCATAAATCTATCCCTAACACTAGACCTAGCCTTAACCCTAACCTTATAACTAGCACTAATTATAACCTTACTTTGTGCCTTAGCCATAGTCTTAACCCTAGCCCTAACCTAACCAAAAACCTAGCCTTAATCAGAGTCCTTATCCTAGCTTTAACCCTTAACTTAAACCTAACACTAACCCAAACAAAAGCCCTAATTCTATACATAACCCTAGCCCTAAACTTAGGTCTAACTCTATCCATTACACTAATGATAACCCTAATCCTTATGCTAACCCTAGTCCTAACCCTAACCCTACCCATTACACTAAACCACAACTAAATTCTAAACCTAAACCTGTCATTACCCTATCCCTGAATCTAATGCTAATTTGAGCCCTAAACTTAAACCCTAACCTAACCCAAACCCTAACCTTGATTCTGACCCTAATAATAACCCTAGCTCTAAAACTGACCCTCACACTTAACCTACCCTTACATTGGACCAAGCCATAAACTTAACACTAAATGTATCCCTAATTGTAACCCTAGACCTGACATTAGCCCCAGACCTAATATTAGCCCTAAACCTAATACAAGCACTAGCCCTCATCCTAGCCCTAAACCCTAGCCTTTATCATAACCTTAATCGTAACCCTGGACCTAACCCTAATACTAAACCTCGCCAAACTCTCAATCTTGCTATAACCCATTCCTTTAAACTAAATGTAATCCTAACTCTAAACCTAAACCTAGGCCTAAACCTAACACTAACACTAGCCCTAATTTAGACCTATCCCTAACCATAATCCTAAATGTAGCCATAAGAAGAACTCTAACTCTCACACTAGCTCTATCACTAGTTCTAACCAGATTCCTTACCATAAACATAACCCTAGTCCTAACCGTTGTCCTAACCCTTGCCTTATCCTTAGCCATAGCACTAACCTTAGATCAACACCTATCTCTAAATCTAACCCTAATCTGAAGCCTAAGCTTAACCCAAACACTAGCCCTAAGCGTAACACTAATTCTAAAACTAGCCCTAACCCTAGCCCTAGCCTAAAACAAAACTGAGCCATAGCTCTAACACTAATCCTTAAACTAAACAAAACCCTAACCATATACCTACCCCTAACCCTAGACATAATTCGAGTTTTAAGCCGAACCCTAAAACTAACTCTGACCCTGACTCTGACACTAATATTAACCCTAGCTCTAAACATCACCCTGACCTTAAACCTAACCCTAACACTCAACCTAGCCCTAAATTTAACCCTAAAATTAGCCCTAAATCTAACTCTAGTACTTACATTAGCCATAACCCTAACCATAGCACTAAAATAACCTGAAACCTAGCCATAATCTGAGCCCTATTCTTAGCTTTAAATCTAACCCAAGCCTAATCACAACCCAAGCCCTAATCATAACCATAACCCTAGCCCCAACCCTAGTTTAACACTATCCATTACCATAAACATAACCCTAACCCTAATGCTAACCCTAGGTCTAAACCTAAGGCTATCTCTAATCCTATTTCTATCCATAAACCTAAACCTAACTTGGGCCCTAATGCTAACCCTTTCATTACTATAACCCTAACCCTAACGCTAATTCAATCCCTAAATATAGACCTTAACCTATGCCAAACCTTAACCCAGACCTTGTCCATAAAAATAACCCTAAGCCTGACCCGACCCCTAAACCTAACCATTACACTAGATGTAGCCATAACCTACATAAAATTATCTTTAAACATAATTCTAGACATGAAATTAGCCATAAAACAAATCCTAGCCCTAAACGTAAAACAAACACTAGCCCTCATCCAGCACTAAACCTAGCCTTAATCATAACTCTAACAATAACCAAAGCTCTAACCCCAATTCTAAATATCACCCTACCTCTAAACATAGCTATAACATTATCCCTTAAACTAAACTGAATACGAACTCAGACCCTACTCTATATTTTTGCTGAACACTAACCATAGCCCTAATCCTAGCCCTCATTTATCCACTTCCCGAACCCAAGTCCTAAGACTAACTCTAACTCACACTAGCCCTATCCCTAGTTCTAACCCTATTACATACCCTAATCTAACCTTAGCCCTAACCCTTGCCCTATCCTCAGTCCTAAACCTAAACCTAGATATAACCCTCAGTCTCAATCAAACCCTAAACCTAAGCTTAGGCCTAACACTAACACTAGCCCTAACACTAAGGCTAATCATAAAATTAGCAATAACGCTAACCTTAGCATTAAAACCAAACCAAGCAATAGCCCTAAAATTAAACCTTAACTTAAACCACAGTAACACTACATCTAGACCTAACCCTAGCCTTAAATTCAACTGCTAACCCTAACCTTAAATATAACCCTGACACAGAATCGTATCCTAAAGCTCACCCTAGCTCTAGACCCCATCCTAACCTTAAACCGAAACCTACCAGTAACCCTATCCCTAGTTTGAATCTTAACCCTAACTCTGACTCTCATTAATATCTTAACACTAACCCTAGCTCTAATATCACTCTAACCTTAAACCTAACCCTAACACTAGACCTACCCTTAACCCTAACCCTAAAACTAACCCTAACGGTACCCCTAGATCTTACATTAGCCATTGCCCTAACCCTAGCCCTATCCCTACAACAAAACTTGCCCTAATTAAAGCTCTAAACCTAGATTTAACCTTAAACCTAACACTAACCCTAGCTCTATCCCTATCCTTTACCCTAAGCAAAACTCTAACTCTAATGGTAACCCCAGAACTATTCCTAAGTATTAGGCTAACCAAAATCTGAACCTTTTAAATAGTCCTGGCTATCCCTCATTCTAGCTCTAATCTTATCCCAAAATCTAACGCTAACACTGACCCTTATTCTGACACAAACAATAACCCTAGGTCTAAACCTGAACCTAAGCATAGAGCAAAGCCTAACACTGGCCCTACTGGTAACCTTATAATTAAACTTAACCCTAAGCATAGCACTAACACTAACTCTAACTCTCACACTAGCCCTATCCCTATTTCTAACCCTATTCCTTACCATAACCCAAAACCTAGCCCAAAGCCTAGCACTGATTCTTTCCCTATCCTTAGTCTTTGTCCTAACCTTATTTCTAAACCTAACTCTAAATCTAGCCCTAAACCTAAGCCTAAGCCTAACACAAGCACTAGCCCTAAATCTAATGCTAATCGTAAAACTAGCCCTAACCCTAACCCTAGAAGTAAAACAAAACTGAACAATGGCCTTTACACTAAACCTTCAGTTAAACCACTCTAAAACTACATCAAGACCTTACCCTAGCCCTAAATTTCACTCCTAAACCTAACCTTAAATCTAACCCTGAAACAGACTCATATACTAATGCTAAACCTAGCTCTAGATCCCATCCTAAACTTGAACCAAATCTAAAAGTAACCCACTCGCTAATTCCAGTCCTAATCCTAACCCTGACACTGATTCATATCCTAACACTAACCCTAGCTCTAAATATCACCCTAACCTTAAACCTAACACTAACACTAGACCTACCCCTAAACCTAACCCTAAAACTAACCCTAATTGTAACCCTAGTTCTAACATTAGCCAATGCCCTAACCCTAGCCCTAACCCTAACACAAAAACAAGACCTAATCCAAGCTCTAAACCTAGCTTTAACCCTAACCCTAACTTTAACCCTAAACCTAGCTCTAAACTTCACCCTTACCCTAAGCAAAACCCTTACATTTATGGTAACCCTAGACCTATCCCTAATCCTTAGGCTGACCAAAATCCTAACCCCATTAATAGTTCTGACCCTAGCCCTTATTTTAGCTCTAATCCTATCCCAAACTCTAATGCTAACTCTGACCCTTATTCTGACCCTAACACTAAACTTAGGTCTAAACCTGACCCTAACCCTAGAGCAAACTCTAACACTGGCACTACCGATAAACTTATTCCTAAACCTAACTCTACCACTAGCCTTAGACCTAAATCTAATTCGAAATCTTGCCTTAACTATAGCCCTAGGCCTAAACAAAAACCTAGTCCTAGCCCTAACAATAACCCTTAACCTAACCCAAACACTACCCCTACCCCTAGACCTGAACCTAGTCCTAATTCTGGCTATAACCCTAACTCTAACTCTAACCTGAACACTGACCAGCCTTTAACAGTAAACCTACCTCTAAACCTGACCCTAACCGAAAATATAAACCTAACACTAGACCTAGCCATAACCCTAACCCTCAAACTAGCCCTACTCATATCCCTAGTTCTTACATTACCCATAGCCCTAACCCTAGGCCTAAACCTAACACAAAACCTAGAGCTAACCCTAGGCCTTAATGTAGCCCTAGGCATAACCCTAACACCAACCCTAACCCTAATCGTAACTCAACCCTTGCCTTAGTCCCAACCCTAGCTCAAAGACTAACACTTACCATAATCATAAACCTAGAAATATCCATAAATCTAACCCTAACCCTAGCTCTAATCCGTACCTTAACCCTAGCCCTAACCCTAGCTCTACACCTACAAAATACACTAAACCTAACCCTAAACCTATTGGTAACCCTAGCCACAACCCTAACCATAACTTTAACCCTAACCAGAAAACTAAACCTAGACCTAACCCAAAACATAACACTCGCTATAACCCTAACCCTAGCTCAAAACCTCAAACTTATCATAAACCTTTACATAGCTATAGCCCTAACATTAACCCTAAACTTAAATCTAACCCTAACCCTAAACCTAAACCTAAACCTAAATCAAAACATATCCATTACACTAAACCTAACCCTAACCCTAATGATAATCCTAGTCCTAACCCTAACTCTATCCCTAAATCTACCGTAATTCTATCCCTAGACCTAACCTTTATCATAACCCTTGCTCTAGCCCTACCTATAGAGTATAACGTAACCCTTATGCTAAACATAACCCTAATTATAACCCTAGTTCTAACCCTCACCCTAACCCAAAATGAAGACCTAATCCTAACCATAACCCTAGCCCTAAACTAAACTCTAACTGTGTCCGTTACTCTAAACATAAACCCTACCCTAATGCTAACCCTACGCCTAACATTAACCCTATCAATAACCCCAACCCTATTAGTTATCATAAACCTAACTTGAAACCTAAACCTAACCCTATTATTACAATAACCCTAACCCTTAAGCCAATTCAATCACTAACCCTAAACTCAAACCTAAACCAAACCCTAACTCTGAACATGATCCTAATAATTCCCTTAGCTCTAAAACTGACCCTTTCCCTAAACCTAACACTTACACTAGACCTAGCCAAAAATCTAAGCTTGAAATTATCCCTAACGGTAACCCTAGACCTGATATTAGCCCTAGCCATAATCCTAGCCCTAACCATAAAACAAACCCTAGCTCTTAGCCCTAAAAATAGCCTTAATCATAACCCTAACCCTAAACCTGGGCCTAACCCTAACACTAACTCTAGCCCTAAGACTAAGTCTAACTCTCACCATTGCCCTAAAACTAGTTCTAACCCTATCCCTTACTGGAACCCTAATTCTAGCTCTAACACCAGGTTTAGGGCTATGGGTATATGAGGAATAGGGTTATGGCAAGGTCTAGGGTTAGGTTTATGTTTTACTTAGGGTCAGTTTTACAGCTAAGATAGTGTTAGTGTCAGGGTCTGTATTTGGATTAGGATTAGGGTTAGGGATAGAGTCTAAATTAGGATTGGTTACGTCTAGATGTAGGGTTTGTGTTTGGGTTAGGTTAATGGTTATCATTAGGGCTAAGGCTGTTTTTTTTTTTTTTTCCGGATGTGGGTGAGAGATATGGCTAGATTTAGGATTAGGTTTATGTCTAGGGCTAGTGTTAGTGTTAGGTTTAGGTATAGCTTTATGGTTAGGGCTAATGTTAGAGTTTGGTTTATGGTTAGGGTCAGGGTTAGGGTTTGTGTTTGGGTTATGGTGATAACTAGAATGATGGCTATGATTTGGACTAGTAATAAAGTTAGGATTTGGGGCCTAACCCTAACACTAACCCTACCCCTAAGACTAAGTCTAACTCTCACCCTTGCCCTAAAACTAGTTCTAACCCTATCCCTTACTGGAACCCTAATTCTAGCTCTAAGCCTAGGCCTAACCCTACACCTTTTCTTAGCCCTAGCCCTATCCCTAGATGTAATTTTAAATCTAAATCTAACCCTAACCATAAGCCTAAAACTAAACCTAACTCTAGCCCTAAAGCTAAACCCAATGCTACGCCTAAAACCAGTCCTAACTCTAGTGCTGGCCCTAATACAAAACCAAGCCATAACCCTAGCCCTGAACCTTAACCTAAACCAAACCTTAACCCTACAGCTAGCCCTAAACTTAGCCCTAATTTGAGATTTAAGCCAAAAACTAAAAATATCCCTGACCCTGACCTAACCCTAAACCTAGCACTAAACATCACTCTAACCCTTACCCTAAATCTAACACTAGACTTAGCCCTAACCCTAACCATAATACTAACCTTAGTCATTACCCTAGTACTTATATAAGACATAACCCTAACCCTAGCCTAAATTTAACCCAAAACCTAGCCAGAATCTCTGCCCTCACCATAGTTTTAACCCTAACCCTAACCTTAACCATAACACTACCACTAATTGTAAACATAACCCTAGCAATAACCTTAGCTCTAACCCTATCCATTACCCTAGCCATAACCCTAACCCTAATGCTAACCCTAGGCTTAAACCTAAACCTATCCCTACTCATAACCCTATTCATTACCCTAAACCTAACCTGAAACCTAAACTTATCCCTATCATTACCCTAATTTTAACCCTAATTCGAGCCCTAACTTAAAACCTTAAACTATCCCAAACAGTAATAGTGACCCTGACCCTAATAATACCCTTAGCTCTAAACCTGACCCTAACTTTAAACCTACCATTACACTAGATGTAGCCATTAAACCTAACCCTTAGACTATTTTTAACCATAATGCTGGACTTGAAATTAGCCCTAGCCCTAACCCAAACCATGATCCAAGTTTTAACCCTAATTCTAACCCTTGCCCTAGACCTAAACCTAGCTATAACCCATTCCCTTACCCTAAACCTAACCCTAACCCATTGATGTAACCTAAGGCCTAACAATAACACTAAGCCTAGCACTAATCCTAGCCCTAATTTAGTCCTATCCAAACTCTAGCCTTAGCCCTAATACTAACTCTTGTCCTAGCCCTATCGCTAGTTCTATCCTTAGTCCTAGCCCTAATCCTAACTCTAAATATAAACTTAAATCTAAATTTAATTCCAAACATAAGCCTAAACCAACCTCTAACATAGTACTAACAATAATGCTAACCCTAAAATTTGAACTACGCCTAGCCCTAGTCATAAAACAAAACAAAGCCTTAGCCCTAACACTAACCTTTGTTCTAAACCAAACTCTAACCCTACAATTAGTCCTAACCCTAACTCTAAAACAAACCCTGAACCTGACACTGACCCTAATACGCACCCTAGCTCTAAACATTACCCTAAACTTAAATTCAGCCTAACACTAGACCTAACTTTAACCCTAACCATAAAACTAGCCCTAATCCTAACCCTAACACAAATCCTACCCGTAAATTAAGCCCTAACCTAGATTTAACCCAAATCTTAACCCACACAATAGCCCTTACCCTAACCCTAGCCCTAACGCTTTCCCTTACCCAAAGCCAAACCCTAATACTAACCCTAATCCTTAGCCCAACTTATACTCTAACTATATTACCTGTCCTAACCCTAGCCATCATTCTTGCTCCAACCCTAATCCTGATCCTTATTCTGACCCTAACACTAACCCTGGGTCTAAACCTGAACCTATCCCTAAACCAAACCCTAACACTAGCCCTACCTGTAACCCTATATCTATATTTAACCCTAACACTAGCCCTAGACCTAAAGCTACTCCTAAAAATAGCTATAACTCTAGCCCTAGAACTAAACAAAAACCTAGCTATGGCCCTCACAATAACCCTTAACCTAAACCAAACACTAACCTATGCCTAGATCTAAACCTAGTCCTAATTTAGGCTACAACCCTAACCCTAACCGCATGTCGAACACAGACCCTTACCCTAACACTAAATCTAGCTCGAAACCTGAATCTAACCAAAAACTTAGACCTAACACTAGACCTAGACATAACCCTAACCCTAAAACTAGCCCTAAACATAACCCTAGTTCTTATGTTACCCATAGTTCTCACCCTAGCCCTAAACCTAACATAAAACCTAGCCCTAATCTTAGGCCTAAACTTAGTCCTAAGTATAATCCTAACAATAATCACAGCACTAACACTAACACTAACCAAACACATGCCTCTAATCCTAACTTTAATCCTAGCCCAAACTTTAGCTCTAACCCTATCCATTACCCTTACACTAACCCTAATTATAACCCTATCCCTAACACTAAACCTAACCTTAAACATAAATGTAACCCTAGACCTAACCTGAAACCTAACCTTTGCAATAGCCCTAACCTTAGCTGAAACATTAAGGCTTACACTAAACCTAATCCTAACACTAGCCCTAACCCATACCCTAACCCTATCTCTAATATTATCCATTACCATAAACTTAACGCTAACCCTAATTAAAACCCTAGCCATAACCCTAACCCTAAAACAAACCATAACCTTAAACCTAATCCTACACCTAAACTTAAACCTAACCCTCACCCAAGCTCTAAACTTAGCTCAAACACTAATCTTTACTCTAACCTAACCATAACCCTAGCTGTAAACGTAACACTTTCCCTAACCTTAATACTTACCCTAAACCAAACGCTACCCCTATCCCTAAACCTAGACTTATTCCAAATCATAACCGGGCCCTAATGTGAAATCTAAACCTATCCATTACACTAAACATAACCCTAACCCTAATGCTAATCGTAACCCTATCAGTAAACCTAACCCATTCTTTACCCTAAACCTTAACTGAAACCTAAACATAACCATATCCATTACCCTAACCCTAAACCTAAACCAACCACTAACTCAAGCCTTAACCATAAACTTTAACCTAAACCAAATGCCAACCCTGACTCTAACCCTCATTAAACCCCTAGCTCTAAACCTGACCATTACACTAAACTTAACTCACTAGTACTAGGCATAACCTAATCCTATAACTATCCCTAACCATAACCCTAGACCTGACATTAGTCCTAGCCCTAGTCCTAGCCCGAAACCTAACAGAAACCCTAGCCATCCTTCTAGCCCTAAACCTACCTTAATCTTACCCTGAACCCTAATCCTAACCCTAATCCTAATTCTAACCCTCATCCTAGACCTAAAGCTAGCTATAACAACACCCATTCCCCTAAACTTAACACTGGCCCCTATGCTAACCGTAAACCTAGCCCTACCCCTAGGCCTAACCCTAACACTAACCCTAGCCCTAATCCTAGCCCTCATTTAGCTATAACCCTAAGCAAACCTAGCCTGGTAATAAGTCTAAAACAAACTCTCTTCCTAGCCATATCCCTAGTTCTAACCATATCCCTTCCGGAATGCTAACCTAGCCCTAACCCTTGTCCTAGATCTAAACCTAAATTTAAATCTAACCCTAACCCTAATCCTAAACCTCATCCTAACACTAGCCCTAATTCTATCACTAATCCAAAATCTAGGCCTAGCCCTAGCCCTACCCCTAAAACAAAACCGAGCCATAGCCCAAACTCTAAAACTTAACTTAAACAAAACCCTAACCCTACACCTAGCCCTAACTTTAGCCCTAACCCTAAAACTAACCTTTACCCTGACTCTGACCCTAACACTAAACCTAGCCCTATACATCACCCTCACCCTAAACCTATGCTTTGCATTCTTCAGTATAGGGCTACATTCACAAGGAACAAATCAGAGAGTGCCCACAGAGAACTGATTGAGTGTGTGAAATTTCAAGCAGCTACACCAACCCTGTTTGTTCTCCAGCTCCATTTCCAATTACACATATAAGTCAAGATGAAGTGAAACCTTAAATCACAAACTGTTCTGACAGCGAACCATGAACCTCGAAGGCCCAAACATGGGGAATATAGTAAGGCTAGGTAAAAGATGAATCCTCTTTGGTATCAAAGAAATTTGAACAAAACTTACTCTAACCCCAATACTAATTCTAGCCCTAGCCCTAAACCTAAACCTAACTCTCACCCTAACCTGTTTAGAGAACCTTTGATCATAGAAGACCCAAACTTGTGGTGCCTAGTAGGGCAAGGTAACAGATGAATCCTGCCCAGTATAAAAAAAATCTGACAAAATAATTGGGGGAGGTGTTTCAGTACATGTCTATTTCCCCTGTATTTTTCCTAAAGTGCTCTTGGACAATGTACTTTTCATTGCCATGGCTTTGGAAAACTTTCACTAGGAAGAAACCAGAGAGTGCCCACAGAGAACTGATTGAGTGTGTGAAATTTCAAGCAGCTAGCACCAACCCTGTTTGATTACAAGCTCCATTTCCATTTACCCATATAGGACAACTTGAAATGAAACTTTAAAATACAAACTGTTCCTGACAGTGAACAACTGAAATTAGAAGGTCCAAAATTGGGGGGATATAATAAGGCTAGGTAAAAGAGAAATCCTACCCAGTATCAAAGAAATTTGAACAAAAATAACTCTAACCTTAATACTAGTTCTAATTCTAGTCCTAAATCTAACACTAACCCTAAACCTATCCTGATTATAGAGCTTTGATCATAAAAGTCCCAAACTTGGGGAACCCAGGGCAGCAAGCTAGCAGATGAATCCTGTACAGTATCAAACAAATCTGACCAAATAATTGGGAGGACGTAGTTCAGGACATGCATTTCCCTGATTTCTCATAAAGTGCTCTTGGATAAAGTTGTTTTTGCATACTGTGCTTAGAGCTACATTTACAAGGAAGAAACCACAGAGTGCCCACAGAGAACAGATTGAGTGTGTGAAGTTTCAAGCAGCTAGTACAAACCTTGTTTCATTTCTAGCTCCATTTCCATTTATCTGTATAGGTTCAAATGAAGTAAAACCTTAAAACTCAAACTCTTCCTGACAGTGAACCTTGAACCAAGAAGGCCCCAAACTGGTGAACATAGTAATGCTAGGAAAATATGACTCCTGCCCAATATCAAAGAAATTTGAACAAAACTATCTCTAACCCTAACACTCGCTCTAACACTAGCCCTAACCCTAACCCTAAAACTAACCCTAACCTGATTAGAGAAACATTTCTCATAGAAGTTCCAAACTTGTGGAGACTAGTGGGGCAAGCTAACAGATGAATCCTGTGAAGTATGAAAGAAATCTCACCAAATGACTGGGGGACGTAGTTCAGTACATGCATATTTTCCTGTTGTCTCCTAAAGTGCTCTCAGATAATTTTTTTTTATTTTTATTTATTTGCATGCTTCAGCTTTGGGATACTATCACAAGGAAGGAATCAGAGAGTACTGACAGGGAATTGATTGAGTATGTGAAGTGTCAAACAGCTAGCACCAACACTTTTTGATTTTGAGCTCCATTTCCATTTACCCATAGAGATCAAAATGAAGTGAACCCTTAAAATTTACAGTGTTCCTGACAGTGAACACTTGAACTGAGAATGTCAAAATTGGGGAAATTAACAATGGTAAGGAAAAGATGAGTACTCTCCAGTATCCAATAAATTTGAACAAATATAAGTGTAACTCTAATGCTAGATTTGACTCTAACCCCAACTCTAATGCTAAGCTGTTTAGAGAACTTATGATCATAGAAGTTCCAAAATTGGGGAACCTAGTGGGTCAAGCTACTAGATGAATCCTGCACAGTATCAAAGAAATATGACCAAATAATTGGGGAAGGTATTTCAATATATATATATATATATATATATATATATATATATATATATATATATATATATATATATATATATATATATATATATATATATATATATATATATTTCCCTCTTTCTCCTAAAGTGCTCTCGGATAAACTTGCTTTTCATGCTTCAGCTTAGAGCTATATTCACAAGGAATAAACCAGAGAGTGCCCACAGAGAAACTGATTGAGTGTGTGAAGTTTGAAGCAGCTAGCACCAACCCTGTTTGATTTCTAGCTCCAATTCCATTTAGGTCAAAATGAAGTGAAACCTTAAAATAGAAACTGTTCCTGAAAGTGAACCACTGAATCTTGAAGGCCCAAACTTGGGGAGCCTACTAAGGATAGTTCAAGGATGAATCTGGTACAGTATCAAAGTAATCTGACCGAAAAATTTCTAAGCTCTTTCAGTACATGTGTATTCATCTTGCTCCTAAATCACTCAGAGATAAAGCTGTTTCTTTGTACTTCAACGTAGGGATACTTCACAGGAAACAAACCAGACAATCCTCACTGAGAACTGATTGAGTGTGTGATGATTCAAGCAGCTATCCCAAACTCTGTTTGATTTCCAGCTTCCTTTCCATTCACACCTACAGGGCAAAAAGAAGAGAAACATGAAAAATGAAACTGTTCCTGAAAGCAAACCCTTTATGTAGGAGGCCCAAACATTTGGTGTACAGTCAAAATAGGAAAAAGATGAATCCTGCACAGTATCATAGAAATTTGAAAACAAAACTAACTCTAACCCTAACACTAGGTCTAATCCTAGTCCTAACACTAACCTAACACTAACCTTAACCTGTTTAGTGTCCCTTTGATCCTAGAATTCCCACACTTGTGGAGCCAAGTGGGGCAGGCTAACAGATGAAGCTTTCACAGTATCAAAGAAATCTGACCAAATAATTGGGGGAGGTAGTTCAGCACATGTATATTTCCATTTTCTCCTAAAGTGCTCTCACATAGAGTAGCTTTGCATGCTTCCACTTTGGGCTACTTTCACAAAGAATAAACCAGAGAATGCCCATAGAGAACTGATTGAGTGTGCCCACTGAGAACTGATTTGTGAAGTTTCAAGCACCTACTACCAACCCTGTTTGATTTCCAGCTCAATTTTCATTCACATCAATAAGCCATAATGAAGGACAATCTTAAAATACAAACTGTTCCTGACAGCGAACCACTGAACCGAGAAAGCCCAAACCTGTGGATCATAGTAACGCTAAGTAAAAGATGAATCTTGCCCAATATCATAGAAATTTGAAGAAAACTAGGGCCACGCTGGAGCTCTCTGTGCAGATAGAAGTCTCGTCTTTGAGGTTGCTCTCAGCTCAGTTGGAAGTTGGAAGTCTCAGCCGGGCATGAGCTCTCTAAAAGATTGAAGTCTTGGCTGTGCATGTGCTCTCAGCTCAGACGGAAGACTCAGCAGCGTGTGAGCTCTTGGTGCAGAGGGAAGTCTTGGCTGCGGGTTCACTCTTGGCTCAGAAGTCTCGGCCATGGAGGCGCTCTCGGTGCAGAGGATAGGTGGCACAGAACACAGAGGCTTTGCTTGTGGGTTATCAGGCCAAGCTCTGGACACGGCCAAAGGTCACTCCAGAACCACCCACCTCACCAAACACCCTACACATTTAACAGATGGAATCCATTTTGGAAAACCTTACTCACCATGTATCAGTGGCCGTGGCTACCAGCTCGGTTCTGCAGCTGCTCAGGTACCCCGTTTCCAACTCCCTTACCTACAGCTGTGATAACTCAAGATTCTTCCCCAAGCTTTGGGGAGGGGCATAGCTATCAATGCAGAACAGCAACTGTACAGGTACCTGGTTTCCAACTCAGAGACTAAGACTATTGAAGCCTCAGGTAGAAGCTCAAGCCCTCTAAAACTGGCTACCTCCACCACCCTTAGCACAGAGACTCAAGCTAGGAATAGACAACTCCACCTACTGGAAGAAAACAGAGTTCTGAGAGACTTTTCTATTCTTGCTCTTCTCATCTCTTCTCCTCTACCCTTCCCCCTCTGGCCTTCACAGTCTCAACATACATGAAACCAAGAACTTTGCATGAAATTGGACTTTAAGAACTGAATCATCAGAATTGTTTAATATAGAGGAATTGCATAGGCCCATCTCACCCCTCATTTATTTTATATTATTTTCATTCTCCCTCTCTTTTTTTCTTCTTTTTATTCTTCCCTCAATCCCAATTGCAACCTCCAAACTTTTACTATTTATACATAGAGTAATTTTATAAATACATATAAGGAATTTGAATTTATATATTATTCCATAAATTACCCCTGTCTATTCATTACAGTTCTCCTCCAATTTTTTAAGATAGATTAATCTCATACCCTCACTCCTTTCCGCCTTAACATAGCATCCTACCCCTGACCCTTAGTTTTCTATACACCATCAGAAATGGTATGCCTTTTATGAAACTAGTGACTATATTCTAAATAATAATTGAAGCCAACATCTGTAGACATAGAATCTAAATATAAATGTATTTATAATGGTTAGGCTTAGGCTTCGGGTTAGGGTTAGATTTAGAGTTAGGATTTGATCTATGGTTAGGGCTAGGACTAAGGATAGGGCAAGGGTTAGGAATAGGTTTAGGGTTACGTTTAGGGTTATGGTAAGGGATATGGTTAGAACTAGTGATAGGCTAGTGTGAGAGTTAGAGTTAGTCATAGGGCTAGGGCTAGGGTTATGTTTAGGAATAGGGCTAAATTAGGGCTAGGGTTAGTGTTAGGTTTAGACCTCAGGTTAGGGTTAAAGTTAGGGTTACATGTAGGACAAGGGAGTGGGTTATAGCTAAGTTTTGGGCTAGGGCAAGGGTTAGTATTAGGGTTATGCTAGGGTTAGGGTTGGGTTATGATTAAGGCTAGGCTTAGGCCTAGAATGAAGGCTAGTGTTTGTGTTAGGTTTAGGGCTAGTATTAGGGCTAGTGCTAATGCCAGGTCTAGGGTTACAGTTAGGGATAGATTTAGTGTTAGGTTTATGGCTTGCTCCAGTGTAAAGGTTAAGTTTAGGGTAAGGGTTAGTTTTAGAGCTAGGGTTATTATTAGGGTCAGGTTCAATTTTAGGATTTGGTTTATGTTAGTGGTAAGGTTTAGGGCTCAAATTAGCATTAGGTTTAGGGTGAGGGTTAATGAGGGAGTTAGGTTTAGGGTTTAGATGTGGTTTAGTGTAATGGATAGAGTTAAGGTTAAGCCTAATGTTTAGCATAAGGGTTAGGGTTATCATTATTTAATGGATAGGGTTAGACCTAAGATTAGGCTAGGGATATGTATAGGATTAGGGCTTTTGTTTAGGTTAGGGTTAGGTTTAAGTTTAGGGTTAAAGGTAGATTTAGGACTCGGATTAAGGCTAGGTTTTGGGTTAGGTTAGGGCTAGGGTTAAGGCTACAGGTAATGTATGGAGTAGGGTTGTGATTAGCACTAGTTATATGGTTAGGGTTAGGGCTGGGTCTAGTGTTAGAGTTAGGTTTATGGTTATGACAATATTTATTTATTTATTTATTTTTCTTTTCTTATTGGTTATTCAAAACATTACAAAAGTCTTGATATATCATATTTCATACATTCGATTCAAGTGGGTTATGAATTCCCATTTTTACCCCAAATACAGATTGCAGAATCACTTCGATTACACATCCACATTATTGCATAATGCCATATTAGTAACTGTTGTATTCTGCTACCTGTCCTATCCTCTACTATCCCCCCTCCCCTCCCCTCTTCTCTCTCCACCCCATCTGTTGTAATTTAATTCTTTCCCTTCCCCCTCCCAACCTCTTATATGTAATTTTGTATAACAATGAGGGTCTCCTTCCATTTCCATGTGATTTCCCTTTTCTCTCCCTTTCCCTCCCACCTCATTTCTCTGTTTAAGGTTGATCTTTTCCTCCTGCTCTTCCTCCCTGCTATGTTCTTAGTTGTTCTCATTATATCAAAGAAGACATTTGGCATTTTTTTTAGGGATTGGTTAGCTTCACTTAGCATAATCTGTTCTAATGCCATCCATTTCCCTGCAAATTCCATGATTTTGTCTTTTTTTAGTGCTGCATAATACTCCATTGTGTATAAATGCCACATTTTTTTTTATCCATTCATCTATTGAAGGGCATCTGGGTTGGTTCCACAGTCTAGCTATTGTGAATTGTGCTGCTATGAACATCGATGTGGCAGTATCCCTGTAGTGTGCTCTTTTAAGGTCTTCAGGGAATAGTCTGAGAAGGGCAATAGGTTGGTCAAATGGTGTTTCCATTCCCAGCTTTCCGAGGAATCTCCATACTGCTTTCCAAACTGGCCGTACCAATTTGCACTCCCACCAGCAATGTACAAGAGTACCCCTTTCACCACATCCTCTCCAGCACTTGTTGTTGTTTGCCTTCATAATGGCTGCTAATCTTACTGGAGTGAGATGGTATCTTAGGGTGGTTTTGATTTGCATTTCTCTGACTGCTAGAGATGGTGAGCATTTTTTCATGTACTTGTTGATTGACTTTATCTCGTCCTCTGAGAAGTGTCTGTTCAGGTCCTTGGCCCATTTGTTGATTGGGTTATTTGTTTACTTATGGTTTAATTTTTTGAGTTCTTTGTATACTCTGTATATTAGGGCTCTATCTGAAGTGTGAGGAGTAAAAATTTGTTCCCAGGATGTAAGCTCCCTGTTTACCTCTCTTATCGTTTCTCTTGCTGAGAAAAAAAAAAAAAAACTTTTTAGTTTGAGTAAGTCCCATTTGTTGATTCTAGTTATTAACTCTTGTGCTATGTGTGTCCTATTGAGGAATTTGGAGCCCGACCCCACAATATGTAGATCAGAGCCAACTTTTTCTTCTACCAGGCGCAGAGTCTCTGATTTGATATCAAGCTCTTTGATCCATTTTGAGTTAACTTTTGTGCATGGTGAGAGAAAGGGATTCAGTTTCATTTTGTTGCATATGGATTTCCAATTTTCCCAGCACCATTTGTTGAAGATGCTATCTTTCCTCCATTACATGATTTTAGCCCCTTTATCAAATATAAGAAAATTGTAATATTGTGGATTGGTCTGTGTCCTCTATTCTGTACCATTGGTCCACCCGCCTGTTTTGGTACCAGTACCATGCTGTTTTTGTTACTATTACTCTGTAGTACAGTTTGAAATCTGGTAGCACTAAACCTCCTGATTCACACTTCCTGATTAGAATTGCTTTTGCTATTCTGGGTCTTTTGTTTTTTCATATGAATTTCATGATTGCTTTATCTATTTCTACAAGAAGTGCCGTTGGGATTTTGATTGGCATTGCATTAAACCTATAGAGAACTTTGCATAATATTGCCATTTTGATGATGTTAGTTCTTCCTATCCATGAACAGGATATATTTTTCCATCTTCTAACATCTTCTTCTATTTCTCTCTTTAGGGTTCTGTAGTTTTCATTGTATAAATCTTTCACCACTTTTGTTAGGTTGATTCCCAAGTATTTTATTTTATTTTTTTGAGGATATTGTGAATGTGGTGGTTGTCCTCATTTCCATTTCAGAAGATTTGTCACTGATACACAGGAATGCCTTTGATTTATACGTGTTGATTTTATATCCTGCCACTTTACTAAATTCATTTATTAGCTCTAGTAGTTTCTTTGTAGACCCTTTTGGGTCTGTTAGATATAATATCATATCATCCACATATAGTGATAATTTAAGTTATTCTTTTCCTATTTTTATGCCTTTAATTTCTTTTGTCTGTCTAATTGCTCTGGCTAGTATTTCAAGGACTAAATTGAATAGAAGTGGTGAGAGAGGGCATCCCTGTCTTGTTCCAGATTTTAGAGGAAATGCCTTCAGTTTTTCTCCATTCAGAATGATGCTAGCTTGAGACTTAACATATATAGCTTTTACAATGTTGAGGTAAGTTCCTGTTATCCCTATTTTTTCTAGTGTTTTGAACATAAATGGATGCTGAACTTTGTCGAATGCTTTTTCTGCATCTATCAAGATGATCATGTGGTTCTTATGGTTAAGTCTATTGATGTGGTGAATAACATTTATTGATTTCCGTATATTGAACCAGCCTTGCATCCCTGGGATGAATCCTAATGATCATGGTGCACAATTTTTTTTTTTTTTTTGATATGCTTTTGTATTCGTTTCATCAGGATTTTATTGAGGATTTTTGCATTTAAGTTCATTAGAGATATTGGTCTGTAGTTTTCTTTCTTTGAAGTGTCTTTGTCTGGTTTCGGGATCAGGGTGATGTTGGCCTCATAGAATGAATTTGGAAGAGTTCCTTCTTTTTCTATTTCTTGAAATAACTTGAAAAGTATTGGTGTTAATTCTTCTTTGAAGGTTTTGTAAAACTCTGCTCTATATCCATCCGGTCCAGGGCTTTTCTTGGTTGGTAATCTTTTTTTTTTTTTTTTTTTTTTTAATTTTTTATTGTGGGTTGTTCAAAACATTACAAATTTCTTGACATATCATATTCCACACTTTGATTCTAGTGGGTTATGAACTCCCACCTTCACCCCATACAAAGATTGCAGATTCACATCAGTTACACATCCATTGATTTACAAATTGCCATACTAGTGTCTGTTGTGCTCCGCTGCCTTTCCCATCATCCACCGGTTGGTAATCTTTTGATGGCTTCTTCTATTTCCTCCTTTGTTATTGGTCTATTTAAATTGTGTGTATCTTCCTGACTCAATCTGGGCAAATCATATGACTTAAGAAATTTATTGATATCTTTGCTATCTTCTATTTTATTGGAATATAGGGTTTCAAAATTATTTCTAATTATCTTCTGTATTTCTGTAGTGTCCTTTGTGATATTGCCTTTTTCTTCCGTATATTAGTAATTTGAGCTCTCTCTCTTCTCCTCTTCATTAGTATGGCTAAGTGTCTGTCGATCTTATTTATTTTTTCAAAGAACCAACTTTTAGTTTTATCAATTTTTTCAATGATTTTTTTTGTGTCAATTTTGTTGATTTCCGCTCTGATTTTAATTATTTCTTGCCTTCTACTACATTTGCTGTTGTTTAGCTCTTCCTTTTCTAGGGTTTTGAGATGAAGTGTGAGTTCATTTATTTATTTATTTATTTTCTTTTTTTGAGGAATGAACTCCAGGAAATGAATTTCCCTCTTAAAATTGCTTTCATTGTGTCCCAAAGATTCCGATATGTTGTGTCTGCATTCTCATTTATTTCCAAGAATTTTTTGATTTCCTCCTTTATGACTTCTGTAACCCATTGATCATTCAGTAACATATTGTTCATTTTCCAGGTGATGCAGGATTTTCCCTTCCTTCTTTTATCATTGATTTCCAGTTTCATTCCATTATGATCAGATAAGATGCATGGTATTATCTCCACAGCTTTATATTTACTAAGAGTTGCCCTATGGCATAATATATGGTCTATCTTTGAGAAGGATCCGTGTTCTGCTGAGAAGAACATGTATTCACTTGATGATGGTTGATATATTCTATATATGTCGGTTAAGTCTAGGTTATTGATTGTGTTATTGAGTTCTATAGTTTCTTTATTCAGCTTTTGTCTGGAGGATCTGTCCAATGGAGAGAGCGGTGTGTTGAAGTCACCCATAATTATTGTGTTTTGGTCTATTTGACTCTTGAACTTGAGGAGAGCTTGTTTTACGAATGTTGCAGCACCATTGTTTGGTGCATACATATTGATAATTGTTATGTCTTGTTGGTGGATGGTTCCTTATAACAGTATATAGTGTCCTTGTTTATCCCTTTTGATTAACTTAGGTTTGAAGTTGATTTTATTCGATATGAGTATGGCCACTCCTGCTTGCTTCCAAGGACCATGTGAGTGGTATGATTTTTCCCAAGCTTTCACCTTCAGGCTGTGTATGTCTTTTCTTATCATATGAGTCTCCTGAATGCAGCATATTGTTGGATTTGTTTTTTGTTTTTTTTTTTTTAATCCAGGTTACTAGCCTATGTCTCTTGATTTAAGCCATTAATGTTTAAGCTTACTATTGATATATGGTTAGTACTTCCCGTCATGCTTGTTTATTTATTTATTTTAATATGGCTAGTTTTTCATTTTTGGTTATTTTTTTTCCTTCCCTTTACTGAGTTACTTCCCACTGTTAGTTTTGAGTGCTGTTTTTCAATTCCTCTTCTTGTAGTGTTTTGCTCAAGATGCCTTGCAGTGTTGGTTTTCTGGCTGCAAATTCTTTTAACTTTTCCTTATCATGAAATATTTTAATTTCATTGTCAAATATGAAGCTTAATTTTGCTGGGTACAGTATTCTTGGTTGGAATTCATTATTTTTTTAGCGTTTGAAATACATTGTTCCAGGATCTTCTTGCTTTCAACGTCTGTGATGAAAAATCAGCCGTTAGCCTAATTGGTTTACCCCTGAATGTAATCTGCCTCCTTTCTCTCGTAGCTTTTAATATTCTCTCCTTGTTCTGTATGTTGGATATCTTTATAATTATGTGTCTTGGAGTTGGTCTATTTCGGATTTGAATGTTTGGGGTCCTGTAGGCTTCCAGGATTTGGCAATCCATTCCATCTTTCATATCTGGGAAGTTTTCTAGGATTATTTCATTCAATAGATTATTCATTCCTTTGGTTTGAATCTCTATGCCT
Organism: Marmota monax; assembly: GCF_021218885.2. Taxonomy (NCBI): domain Eukaryota; kingdom Metazoa; phylum Chordata; class Mammalia; order Rodentia; family Sciuridae; genus Marmota; species Marmota monax. The sequence continues at coordinate 130,076 of NW_026695104.1, forward strand.
TCTTCTATCCCAGTGACTCTCAAGTTTGTTTTTTTTTTTATGACATCCCATATCTCTTGGATAGATTGTTCATGAATTTTAAGCATCCTTTCTGTGTTGAGTTTATTCCTTTCAAGTTGATAAACTTTGTCTTCATTATCTGATGTTCTGGCTTCTACTTGATCTAATCTATTTATAATATTCTTGTTTGAGTTTTTAATTTGGTTTATGGTTTCCTGCATTTCTATGATTACTGTTTGATTTTTTTTTAAATCTCTATTTCCTGGTAGAGCTCGTTCTGTGCCATTTGAATTTGTTTATTTAATTTGTTTTCAAAATATACTTTCATTGTTTGAACTTGCTGTCTAAAGTCTTCTCTAAGATTCCATTCCATCTGAGTTAGGTATGCCTTGAGTTCTTTCTCTGTCCATTATTCTGATGCCTCTAGGTTTTCCTGTGTATTTAAGTTCTCCTGCATTGTTTGTAATCCTTTTATCCCTTGTTTTTTTCATGGTGCTCAGGTTACTTTCCAACTCTGATTGACTGCTGTG
>NW_026695105.1:0-44855 GCF_021218885.2 Marmota monax
GTGTTTTGGGATAGGTTTAGGGTTAAAGTAAGTTTTAGTGTCGGGGTTAGAATTAAGGTTTAGGTTAGGGTTAGGGTTAAATTAGGGTTAGGGTTAGGCTTAGGTTAGGGTTAAGGTTATGGTTAGTGTTAGGGTTTGTGTTAGGTTTAGGGTTATGGTTATGGTTAGGGTTAGATTAGGGTTAGATTGTGGGTTAGGTTAGGGTTAGGGTTATGGTTAGGGTTCTGGTTTGTGTTAGGTTTAGAGTTAGTGATATTGTCAGGGTTAAGGTTAGGGTTAGTGTTAGGATTAAAGTTAGGGTTAGGATTAGGGTTTGTGTTATCATTAGGTTTCGGGTTAGTTTTAAGTTTATGGTTAGTATTAGGATCAGAGTTATTGTTAGGATTAGGGTTAGTATTAGTGTTCGGTTTATGGTTAGGATTAGTGTTAGGTTTGGGTTAGAATTCGATTGAGTGTTAGTGTGAGAGATAGGTTTAGGGTTAGTTTTAGGGTTAGTTTTCAGGTTCGGTTAAAGTTAGGTTTAGGGTTAGGGTGATTGTTAGGTTTAAGGTTTGTGTTAGATTTAGAGATAGGTTTAGAGTGAGGCTGAGGGTTAGGGTTAGGCTTAGGGTTATTTTAGGGTTAGGTTTAAGGTTAGAGATAAGTTTAGATTTAGTGTTAGGGTTTGGGTTAGAGTTAGTGTTAGGATTAGGGTTAGGGTTAGGGTTAGGGTTAGAGTTAGAGTTAGTGTTAGGGTTAGGGTCAGGGTTAATGTTTGGATATGGTTATGGATAGGGTTATGTTAATTGTTAGGTTTAGTGTTAGGATTAAGGTAAGTTTTGGTTAGTGTTAGGGTTAGGGTTAGGTTTAGGCTTAGGGATAGGGTTAGGGTTAGATTTAGGGTTAGGTTTAGTGTTAGTGTTATATTTATGGTTGGGTTTAGGGTTAAAGTAAGTTTTAGTGTTAGGATTAGAATTAGGGTTTAGGTTAGGGTTAGGGTTAGGGTTTGTGTTTGTGTTATCATTAAAGTTCAGGTTAGGTTTAAATTTATGGTTAGTATTAGGATCAGAGTTAGTGTTAGGGTTAGGGTTAGTATTGGTATTAGGTTTATGGTTAGGGTTAGTGTTAAGTTTTGGGTTAGAGTTCGATTGAAAGTTAGTATGAGGGTTAGGTTTAAGGTTAGTTTTCAGGTTCAGGTTAAAGTTAGGTTTAGGGTTAGGGTGATTGTTAGGGTTAAGATTTGTGTTAGATTTAGAGTTAGGTTTAGGGTGAGGGTGAGTGTTAGGGTTAGGTTTATGGTTATTTTAGGGTTAGGTTTAGGGTTAGAGATAAGTTTAGAGTTAGTGTTATGGTTTGGGTTAGGGTAGGAGTCAGTGTTAGGATTAAAGTTAGGGTTAGGGTTAGAGTTAGGGTTAGTGTTATTGTTAGGTTGAGTGTTCAGGTTAGTGTTAGGTTTCAGTTTAGGTTTAGGATAAGTGTTGCCATTAGGGTAAGGTTTTGGTAAGGGTTAGTGTTAGATTTACTGTTAAGGTTAGGTTTATTGTTATGGTTTGGGTTAAGGTTAGGTTTTGGTTTATGTATAGGGTTTGAGTTAGTGTTAGGGTTAGTGTTAGCATTAATATTAGGGTTATAATTAGTGTTACTATTAAGGTTACATTAGGATTAGGGTTTGTGTTAGGGTTTTAGATAGGGTTAGGGTTACGGTTATGGTTGAAATTTGGGTTAGGGTTAGAGATAGGGTAAGGTCAGGGTTATGGTTAGGGTTAGAGTTAGGGTTTCTTTTAAGGTTAACTTTAGGGTAAGGGATAGGGTTTGGGTTAGAGTTAGTGTTAGGTTTAGGGTTAAAGTTAGTTTTAGGGTTAAGTTTATGTTAGGGTTAGGGTTAGGGTTAGTGTTATGGTTAGGGTTTTTGTTAGATTTAGAGTTAGGTTTAGGGTGAGGCTTAGGGTTATGGTAAGTTTTAGGGTTATTTTTAGGGTCAGGTTTAGGGTTAGAGATAGGGTTAGGGTTACTGTTAAGGTTTGGGTTAGGATTAGCGTTATAATTTGAGCCCTGTACCCTTAACACAAACCCTAATCCTGACCCTGATTCTAAAATAAACCTAGATCTAAACCTGACCCTAACCAAAAACCTAACCCTTACGCTGGACCAAGCCATAAATCTAACACTAAATATATCCCTAACTGTAACCCTAGACCTGACATTAGCAATAGACCTAATACTATCCATAACCCTAAAACAAATCCTAGTCCTCATCGTAGCACTAAACATAGCCTTAATCATAACCCTAACCCTAACTTTACTTCTAACCCTAATACTAGTCTTCATCCTTGTCCTAAACCTAGTATAACCACATCATTACCCTAAACTGAACCCAAACTCTAACCGTAACCCTAATGGTAACCCTTGCCTTATTCTTAACCCTAGCACTAACCCTAGATCTAAACCTAACTCTAAATCTAACCCTAACTCGATGTCTAAGCCTATTCATAAAACTAGCTCTAATACTAGCCCTAATATAAACCTAGACATAATTTAGACCTATCCCTAAACCTCACCCAAATCCTAGCACTAAGACTAACTCTAACTCTCACACTAGCCCTATCAGTTGTTCTACTGTTGTCCCTTACCATAACCCTAAGCCTAGCCGTTACCCTAGTGCTAACCCTTGCCTATCCTTATCCTTAGCACTAACCTTAGGCAAAACATAACTCTAAATCTAGCCCTAAACCGAAGCCTAAGCCTAACCCTAACACTAGCCCAAATCATAACACTAATCCTAAAATGAGACCTAACCCTACCCTAGCCCTAAAAGAAAACAAAGCCAGAGCTCTAACACTACCATTAACCTACACCAAACCCTATCCTTACAACTATACCTAAACCTAGCTCTAATTCGAGTTGGAAGCCAAACCCTAAAACTTACCCTGAACCTGACACTCACCCTACACTTCTAGCTCTAAACATCACCCTAACCATAAATTAAACCTAACACTAAATCTAGCACTAAAACCCCAAAACTAGCCCTAATTGTAAACCTAGTACTTACACTATCTGTAACCCTAAACCTCGCCCTAACATAACCCAAAACCTAGCCCTAACCCTAACTTTAAACCTAAGCTAACCCTAACACTAGCCCTAATTGTAACCATAACTTTAGACTTAAACTGATCTCTAACTTTTTCCATTAATATAAACCATAACCCTAACCATAATGGTAACCCTAGGCATAAACCTAACCCTATCCCAAATCCTAACCATTTCATTACCCTAAACCTAACATGAATCCTAAATCTAACCCAATCATTACCCTAACCCTAATCCTAAAATTCATTCAAGCCCCAAATTGAAACCTTAACCTATCACAAACCCTAAACCAGACCTTGACCCTAATAATGCCCCTAGCTGTAAACTTGACCATAACCCAACACCTAACCCTTAGCCTAGACATAGCCATAAACCTAATCCTAAATCTATTTTTAACCATCATTCTGGAACTAAAATTAGCCCTAGTCCTAATCCTAGCCCTAACTCGAAAAAACACACCTAGCCCTCATCCTAGCCATAAAACTAGCCTTAATCATAACCCTAACTCTAGCCCTACACCTAAGCCTAATTCTAACCCTCACCCTACCTCTAAATTTACCTATAACGTCATCCCTTACCCTAAATTTAAACCTAACCCTAACCCTAACCCTAGGCTTAAACACAAAACCTAGCCCTAATCCTAGCACTAATTCAGCTCTATCTATAACCCTATCCTAACCCTAGCCCTAAGACTAACTCTAACTCTTGCCCTAGCCCTAGCCTTATCCCTAGTTCTATCCCTATCTGCTACCATAAAGCTAACACTAGCCCTAACACTTGCCCAAAAGTGAGCCTAGCCCTAACCCTAACTCTAAATCTAACCTTAAAACTGAGCCTAAGCCTAAGCCTAACACTAACACTAGCCCTAACCCTAATGGTATTCATAAAACTAGCCCTACCCCTAATCTTAGCAGTAAACCAAAACCGAGCAATACCCCTAACCCTAAACCTTAACTTAAACCAAACACTAACACTTCACCTAGACCTAAACCTAGCCCTAATTCAAGTCCTAAGCCTCACCCTAAAACTAATCCTGACCGTGACTCATATCCTAACACTCACCCTAGTTCTAAACACCGCCCTAAACCCAAACCAAACACTAACATTAACAATAGCCCTAATTCGACTCTTAATGCTAACCCTAAAACTAACCCTGACCGTGACGCCTCTCCTAACAAGAACCGTAGCTATAAATATCACCCTAACTTTAAACCTAACCCTAGCACTCAAACTACCCCTAACCCTAACCCTAAAACTAACTCTAATAGTAACCCTAGATCTTCCATTAGCCATTGCCCTAATCCTAGCCCTAAACTGAGCCCTAAACCTAGCTTTACCTCTAACTCTTACCCTAACCATAGACCTAACCCTAGATCTAAATCAATCCCTTACCCCAAGCAAAACCCTAAAACTAAGAGTTACCCGAGACCTATCCATAGTCCTCAGAATAACCAAAACCCTAACCCTATTAATAGTCCTAACTCTAGCCTTCATTTTAGCTCTAACACTATCCCAAACGCTAACCCTAACCCTGACCCTTATTCTGATCCTATCACTAAACCTAGGTCTAACCCTAACCCCAACCCTAACCAAAATTTTCCATAATCCTATCCCTAGACCTAACTCTGAACTTAACTCTCAGCCTAGCCATAATCATACCTCAGAACCTAACCCTTACCCTAAACCTAATCCTAGTTCTAATCCTCACCTTAACCCTAACACAAGACCTAATCCTAACCATAACCCTAGCCCTAACCTTAACTCTGACAGTATCCATTACCCTAAAAACAATCCTTACCATAATGCTAACCCTAGGCTTAACCCTAAACCTATCACTTTCCCCAAACCTATCAATTACACTAAAGCTACCCTGAACCCTAAACCTAACACAATCATTATGGTAACCCTAACCCTAATGCTAATTCGAGCCCTAACCCTAACCTCAAACCTAAACCAAACCCTAAACTGACCGTGAATCTAATAATTCCCCTAGCGATAAACCTGACTCTTACCCTACCTAAGCCTTACACTACACCTAGCCATAAACCTAACCCTAAAACTATTCCTAACCTTAACACTAGACCTGATATTAACCCTAGCCTTAATCCTAGCCCTAACCCTAACACTAACCCTTGCCCTAATCTTAGCCCTAATTTAGCCCTATCCCTAACCCTAACCCTAACCCTAATTTGAGCCCAAAGACTAATTCTAACTCTCACCCTAACCCTAACCCTAGTTGTAACTCTATCCCTTACTAGAACTCTAATCCTAGCCCTAACCCTTGGTGTAACCCTAGCCCTATTCATAGCCATGGTCATAACCCTATATCTAACCCTAACTCTAAAACTAACCCAAACCCTACGCCTAAACCTAAACCTAACACTAGCCCTAATGCTAAATCTAATCCTAAAACTAGCTCTAAATCTAGCTCTAGCCCTAAAACAAACCAAGTCATAGCCATAACCCTAACCCTTAACCTAAACCAAACCCTAACCCTACACCTAGCCCTAACCATATCCCTAATTCTAGTCCTAACCCTAACCCGAAAACTAACCCTGACCCTGACTCTGACCTTAACACTAACCCAGGCTCTAAACATCATCATCACCATAAACCTCAACCTAACACTAGACCTAGCCCTAACCCTAACCCTATAACTCGTGCTAAACATAACCCTACTTCATACATTAGCCGTAGCCTTAACCCTAGCCCTAACCAAACCAAAAGCCTAGCCTTAATCCGAGTCCTATACCTAGCTTTAACCCTAAACTTAAACCTAAACCTAACCCAAAACTAGCCCTAATCCTATACATAACCCTAGCCCTAACCTTAGGTCTAACCTATCCATTACCCTAGCAATAACCCTAAACTTAAGCTAACCCTAGGCCTAACCCTAACCTTATCCATTACAATAAACCAAACCTAAACCCTTAAATTAACCCTGTCATTACCCTAAACCTAAACTCTACCCTAACCCAAACCCTAACCCTGACCATGACCCTAAATATAACCCTAGATATGAACCTGAATCTTACCCTAAACCTAATCCTTACACTGGACCAAGCCATAAACCCAACACTAAATCTAGCCCTAAATATAACCCTATACCTGACATTAACCCTAGCCCTAATACTATCCCTAACGTTAACACAAAACCTAAACCTTATGCTAGCCACAAACTTAGCCTTAATCATAACCCTAACCCTATATCTAGCCCTAACCTTAATAATATCCCTTGCCCTAGCCCTAAACCTAGCCAAAACCACATCCCTTACCCTAAACGTAACCCTAACTCTAACCCTAACCCTTGCTGTTACAACTGCCCTATCCTTAGCCTTAGCTTTAACACTAGATTGAAAACTAACTTTAAATCTAACTCTAACTTGATGCCTAAGCCTAAAACTATCCATTACCCTGATTCTAAAACTAGCTCTAACCCTAACCGTAACTCTAACCCTAGCCACCCTAACCCTAACCCTAGCCCTAAGAATAACTCTCACACTGACCCTATCACTCGTTCTAATCCTCTCCCTTCCCATAAACCTAACCCTATGTACTGGGAGCCATTAGCCAAGTAGGTATGACAATTTCCTTGCCAGCGTACCCCATGTTGCAGTGACATTGCATGTAGGTGACCTTGCTCAAGGACCAGGGCGGATTAGGGTGTTCCCGGTTTAGGATAATTGGGTTTAGGGCGTTACAGTTTTAAGATTATTCCTGCTGGGAATAGGGCATATCCTGCTGCTTGAGTTCCCCTTGAGTTCTCACGGGATTCAGACAGTATTTTTTGGGACACAGAAGCCCAGTGGTGGTGGATTTGTGCAGAGAATGTGGATTTGGGCAGAGAACGTGGATTTCCCCAGAACGTGACTTTAGACAGCTGGTGTGAGTTCGGGAATAAAGAGTTGCTGTTTGAATCTACAAGCTGTGTGGTGGCTCGTGATTGTGTGCCCAGCCAGAGTGCGGCATTTGTGCCCAGCCAGAATGCGGCATTTGATGGCTCCTATGGGGAACATCTGAAACTTGGAGGTAAGTGAAATTGCTTGCCCCTGAGGGAAGGCGAGAGAATGGGTGATCAATTCAAAAAACAATGTGTTCCTGTTGTGATTTATTTTGTTTTTGTTTCAAGCTGCCTATCCCTAGAAATTTCTCAGGCAAACTGGGAAAAATGGTTGGCTAAAGGTTTGAAGTTTTTCAGCCCTGAGGAAGAGAAAATTGATAAACAATTTTTTATTCTGTTTTTGTTTCATTCAGATTCGGTTTTGTTTTGTGTTATCTCATTGGGTTGCGTTATCTTTATAGTAGATTAGAAATTAGTAAAAAATAAACCAAAAAGATGTTAAGTAAATTGTTAGAGGTTCAGACCATGGAGAAAGACATTTTAGATCAAGCAAAAGAGAAGGTCTCTCGAGCTAGTCAGACAGAGGAAAAAAATTTAAAGGAAAAGGGGTTGTTAGGAAAAAGGCCACAACAGGAGGCTGTTACTAAATCTGTTTTATCACAAGCGGGCGTAATTCAACCAACAGCCCCACCGATGGAGAAAGCTGAGTGGCCCTCAAACCCCGTAGTTGATAAATGGGATCCTGAGAAAGGACCACAAAGATTAGCATGCCCTGTACTTGAACAGGTAAGAGGACAGCGAATTCACCGTGCTTTAGATTTTAAAACAGTGAAGCAGTTAAAGGAGGCTGTAACAACCTATGGTCCCCAAGCTCCCTTCACGGTAAGCATGGTCGAATCCATTACTAACTTGGACATGACACCAGCAGATTGGGCTAGCATGTGTAAATCTGTACTAAATGGAGGACAATATTTGTTATGGAAGGTTGCCAATGAGGAATTTTGCACAGAGACAGCTAGGCGAAATGCAGCAGCCGGTTACCGTCAAAGAAATCTATATATGTTGTTAGGAAAAGGACCTTATGAGGGTCAATGGCAACAAATTGAATATGATCCTGCTATATATGCACAAATTGCTGCAGATGCTGTTAGGGCATGGAAGACTTTACAAGGACATGGAGATTTACAAGGTCAGCTATCTAAGGTAATACGGAGAGCTAATGAACCTTACACTGACTTTGTAGATAGGCTAATTCAAACGGCTGCCAAAATTTTGGGGGATACAGAACAAGCAATGCCATTAATAAAACAACTGGCTTATGACCAAGCAAATTGTTGCTGCAGAGAGGTTATTAGACCATGGAGACATGAAGATTTAAACACATATATTAAATTATGTAGAGATATTAATGAACAAGGGCAAGTCTTGGCAGCTGCAGTACAACAGGCTTTAGATGCCAGGCCAAAAACATGCTATGATTGTGAACAAACAGGACATTTTAAAAGGAATTGCCCCATAGGAGGAGGGTTTAACAAAAGTAGGTATCAAAGGAATAGAATATCGGGTATTTGCCCACGATGCCGTAGAGGGAGACAATGGGCTAATGAATGCCGTTCTCAAACCACCATAGAGGGTACTCCCTTATCAAAAAATGGACAAAGACCAGTTATTCATCCACAATATCATGGAGAAAGGCATCAGGCTCCATTGCCAAAAAATGGGCAGGGGGGCCCAATGCTCCGGGGCCCACAACCACAAATCTACGGGGCAGTGGAGGAACCCAGCAACACCATCAGGGTAGTGCCAAGGACACATTGTCCATTAAATCCCTCATCAGACAAACCTGAGGGAGCACAGGTTTGGACATCTGCACCTCTGCCAGAGCAGTATTAACTCCAGAGATGGGAGTTCAAATCATTCCCAAAGGAGTAAAAGGACCTCTTCCCCAAGGAACAGTAGGCTTACTATTGGGACGTAGTTCATCTACATTAAAAGGACTTATGATAAGTCCTGGGGTAATTGATCCCGATTATGTAGGTGAAATAAAAATTATAGCTATTTCTCCAAGAGGTATATCAGTAATTTCACCTGGAGATAGAATAGCACAGTTGTTAATAATACCCAGCCTACATAATAAATTTCCTAGTCATATTGTAGAAAGAGGTTCCAGGGGATTAGGCTCCACAGGTGTAGATTGGGCTATGTTGTCTTTAAATTTAGATTCTCGCCCAATGCTAAAACTAAATATTCAAAGTCATGAGTTTAATGGGCTACTGGACATAGGAGCTGACCTTAGCATCATATCTCGTCAAGAATGGCCAAAACATTGGCCATTACAACAAGCCACTCAAACGCTTTGAGGCCTAGTAGTGGCAACTAATCCCCATAGAAATTCTATGATATTAGATTGGAAGGATCCTGAAGGATGTGAAGGAACTATACAGCCATATGTATTGGATCATCTTCCTATAAATTTATGGGGACGAGATGTCCTAGATCAATTAGGTTTGACGTTAACAAATAACATCAATCCTAATGCGCCCACTACTAGGGCTAGACAAGGCTTTCAGAAAGAAAAAAGATTAGGAAAACAAGGGCAAGGTATAGCAGCACCAATACAAATAGATCAAGGAACAGACAGACATGGGTTGGATTTTCAGAAAGGGCCACTGAGACAATCAAAATTACTTGGAAATCAGAAAGACCAGTGTGGGTTCCTCAGTGGCCCCTGACTAAAGAAAAGATACAAGTAGCCCATGATCTGGTCAAACAACAATCAGCAGAAGGACATATACAACCTTCCATATCTCCCCATAATACTCCCATTTTTGTCATCAAAAAGAAATCTGTTAAATGGAGATTATTGCAAAATTTAAGAGCCACTAATAATGAGATGGTTATTATGGGACCTGCTCAATCAGGGATTCCTCAATTGTCTGCTTTGCCAAAAACTTGGCATGTTTTATCTATAGATATTAAAGATTGTTTTTTTTCAATTCCAGTTCATCCCGAGGATAGTCCACGTTTTGCATTTACTATCCCTGCATTAAATCATGAAGGTCCTGATCAGAGATATGAATGGAAAGTACTCCCTCAAGGGATGGCTAACAGTCCAACTATGTGTCAAATATATGTTAACAAAGCAATCCAGCCACTTAGAAATCAAAATCCTGAACTACAAATATTTCACTATATGGATGATGTATTATTGGCACATAAAGATAAAAACATATTGCTGGAATGTTATGCCACACTTACAAACTTATTAAAAAAATATAATCTAGAGAGAGCAATAGATAAAGTACAATTAAATTTTCCAATTAATTATTTAGGAGTTCTATTATCCTCAACCATGGTCCGTCCACCAAAAATTCAAATACGAGTAGATCAACTCAAATCACTTAACGACTTTCAAAAGTTATTGGGAGACATAAATTGGATAAGGCCTTATCTAGGTATACCAACAGGAGAGTTGGGACCTTTATTTGATATTCTAAAAGGTCCATCAGATCCAAATTCACCCCGCATGTTAACTCCTAAAGCAAGAAAGGCATTAAAAATTATTGAAACATATATGGAAAATATGCATTTGGATAGAATTGATATAAGTTTGCCTTTATTATTTATTGTACTACCAACAAAAAATATTCCTACAGGAGTATTTTGGCAAGAAGGTCCATTATTGTGGATACATTTATCTTATTCTCCTAACACTATTTTTACTAGGTATCCTGAGGCTGTAGGACAATTAATACTCAAAGGAATAAAAGCAGCGAAGGGAGTGTTTGGAATTTCTCCCAATAAAATTATTACTCCATATACAATGGATCAAATTGATGAGTTAGCTAATGAGTTAAATACTTGGGCAATAATCATGTGTAAATCTAATGTTACATTTGATAATCATTTACCATCTAATCCTTTGTTGTCTTTTTGGTCTAAGCATCCTGTAGTTTTTCCTAAAATGACAAGAAAAACACCTATCATGAATGCTCCAAATATATTCACAGATGGGTCTAATAATGGTACAGCAGCAGTAGTTACCCCAGATCAAACTTTTACATTTTTAGTACCCAAACAATCAGCTCAAAAGGTAGAGCTTAATGCAGTTTTACAAGCTTTTTTGATGTTTAAAGATTCTGTATTTAATTTATTTTCTGATAGTCAGTATGTAGTTAATGCTATAGTATCCCTTGAAGATGCTGGTAGGATTTCCCCATCTTCTACTATTTTCTCTTTGTTTTCCACTATACAAAGTCTAATCTGGGACAGAAAAGATCCATTCTTTATAGGACATATTAGGGCACATACAGGATTGCCTGGAGCCCTTAGTTTGGGCAATAATTTAGCAGATAAAACTACACATTACATACATATTTTCTCTACATTTGAAGAAGCTACAAATTTTCATAAAAGGTTTCATGTTAATGCTAATACTTTTCAAAAGAGTTTTAAAATAACTAAGAAACAAGCCAGACATATAATAAAACAATGTCAAAATTGTGTGACATTTTTACCACAAGTTAATCTTGGAGTCAATCCTAGAGGAGTGATACCTAACCACATTTGGCAGATGGACGTCACACACTTGCCAGAATTTGGAAAATTAAAATATTTACATGTTACAGTGGATACTTCTTCTGGATTTTTTATGGGCTAACTTCATGCAGGAGAAAAAACTAAAGATATTATAGCTCATTGCTTACAAAATTTTGCAACTGTGGGCGTTCCTAAACAGTTAAAAACTGATAATGGTCCTGGCTATACCTCTACCTCTTTTAAACAATTTTGCTCATCATTTGGTATTACTCATATAACAGGAATCCCATACAATCCACAGGGACAAGGCATAGTTGAAAGAGCTCATCAAACTACTAAAACGTACTTATTAAAGCAAAAAGAGGGAATTTGAAGGGGGTATATATCCCCCAAAGATAAACTTAAAATAATGCTTTTTACTCTAAACTTTTTAAATTTGGATTCATCAGGACTTAGTGCTGCAGAAAGACACATGTATCCAAAAAATGTACATAAGCCTAAAGTACTTTGGAAAGATATTCTTACAGGACAATGGAAAAGTCCTGACCCAGTGATTGTCTGGAGTCGGGGGTCTGTTTGTGTTTTTCCACAGGGAGAACAGCAGCCGATTTGGATTCCAGAGAGATTAACTAAAACAATTTCTACAGATCGAAAAGAAGATGATTTGACTCAAATCCATAACAGCTGATATCCAGAACTCCAGCTTGGCCATTCTTACATCTGCGACAGTGATTAACCAGGATGCTTTTTTCAATAGCTATTTTATTATTGCATTATTCCACATCATAAGGTTCTATTTTTATTTTTTGAGCTCATACAAACCTAGGTTAATGTTTTTTCTGATCAGTTTTATTTTTTAACTGTGGAGTTTTTAAACAATGCAATGGAGATTTCACCCAGGTAAAGCTACAAGGCCTTTACTATTTTCTTATGTGTTGTACGTTTGTGTACACTCTTGTGTTTTGTGTTGTATGTCTGTATGTGCGTATGTCCATATTTTTTATATGAGGAGCGCTCATGAAAAAATGGATCCGAATTATTATTATTATTATTATTATTATTATTATTTTTATTCACGTGATTTAAATGGTTTAATATAAATTAGGTAAAGAGCTGTTAAGGATTGTTTTTAAAGTAGGTTAACAGATCTTTTTGTTTACTTTCACTTTTCCTTTTCATTATATTTAATAATTCTTTTCAGGATAATATCTCTTTAGCATCATTGCCAGAATTCCTATCTTCATCCCAGTGCCGGTGAAGACAAAGATAAAACCAAACTACAGCTTCTATGATAGCTATCACAGTAAACTGTATAAACTGATGCATCAATGAATATAACTCAACAAGTAATGCTCAATCAAGGAGTCAACTTACCTTGGGAGGAAACAAATTTTGGGAGGAAATGGACATATTGATAGATTCCTCAGCTTTGAACTGCTTACAGAACTTGCCTGGACTATGTAACTATCGTTTGGTGCAGTGAATTGTGGTAATGCTGGCATATCTTTGCTGATGGTGTCACCAGTGATGCAATTTTTATTTCCTTGCCAGCGTACCCCATGTTAATTGCGGTAGTGCTGGCATATCTTTGCTGATGGTGTCACCAGTTATCCAATATTTCCCAAAGAAGCCGTCAATTGGCTTGGTGTCATGGCATTTCTGTATCCTCCTCCCTTCTGCTAGTGATGGTCTAAAATTTGGGGTCCAATGGCTATATGCTGGACCGGTAGTCAGTGACGGGTATGATCCAATTGCAGTGGTATCAACCTAAGACAGGAGGCTGACGCCTAAAGGTCAGTTTTCCGATGACGGGTAAGAACCATATGTTGAATTGGACAACCTACAAGGCACGGTCCTTAAGCCACATTAACCTCACTCCCCCACTGGCACCAAGGCCAAATTTGGGGGCCAACAGAGGTGAGATAAATACCTAACTCTTAATTTAAACCTAAACCGAAACCTAAGCCTAAATCTAAGACTAGCCCTAACCCTAACACTAATCCTAAAATTTGCCCTAACGCTAACCCTAGCCCTAAAACTAAACCGAGCCAAAGCTCTAACCCTAACCCTTAACCTAAACCAAGCCCTAACCCTACACCTAGCCCTAAACCCTGCCTTAATTCGAGTTTTAGGCCAAACCCTAAAACTAACCCTGACCCTTACTCTGATCATAACACTAACTGGAGGTCTAAACAGCACCCTAATCCTAAACATAAACCTAACACTAAACCTAGCCCTAAAACACTAAAATCAGCCAGAATCATAATCCTAGTACTTACATTAGCCGTAACTTTAACCCTAGCACTAACTTAACCCAAAATCTAGCCCTAATCATAACCATGAACCTAGCCCTGAACTGATTTCTAACTCTATCCATTCCATAACCATAACCATAACCCTAATGCTAATTTGATCCTTAACTTTAAACCTTAACCTATCCCAAACCCTAACCCAGAACTTGACCCTAATAATACCCCTAGCTCTAAACCTGACCCTAAACCTAAATCTAACCCTTACACTAGTCGTATCCATAATCCTAACCTTAAAACAATCTTTAACCATAATTCTGGACCTGAAATTAGTCCCAGCACTACTCCTAGCACTAACCCTAAAAAAAAAAAAAACCCTAGCCCTCATCCTAGCCCTAAACCTAGCCTTTATCATAACCCTAAACCTAACCACAGTCCTAATCCTCATTTTAACCCTCACCCTACCTCTAAACATAGCTATAAGGCCATCCCTTACCACAAACTTTGCCCTAACTCTAAAACTAAACTCTAAACTCTAACTCTAAACCCTAACCCTAACCCTAACACTAGGCTTAAACTAAACACTAAACCTAGCCCTAATCCTAGCCGTAATTGGGCCCTATCTCTAACCCTATCCCTAAGATTAACTCTCGCCCTATCCCTAACCATAAACCTAACCCAAACCCTAACTCTAACCCTAAACCTACAACTAATCCTAACCATAACAACAATAATAATAATAATAATAATAATAATAATAATAATAATTCTAACACTAACCCTAACACTAACCATAACCCTAACTCTAACCCTAATCCCAGCCCTAACCCTAAATCTATTCCTAACCATAACATATCCCTAACCCTAACCCTAACAAACACTAAAGCTAATCCAAAACCTAATCCTATCCCTAACACTAACCCTAGACCTCATGCTAACAAGAACCATATACCTAACACTAAAACTAACCCTAACCCTAACCCTTACACTAATCCTAAAACTCACCATAACCCGTTTAACCCTAAACCTAAAACTAAACCCAAACATAAACATAACACTAACTCTAAACCTAACACTAATCCTAACCCTAACACTAACACTAACCCTAACCCTAAACCTGACACTAACCGTAACCCTAACCCTAACACTACCCCTAACCTTAACCCTAAAACTAACACTAACCATAACCCTAACACTTACATGAAACCTAAACCTTAACCTAACACTAAATCTAACAGTAACCCTAACCCTAACCCTAACTTAAACCTAACATTATCCCTAACCTTAACCCTAACATGAACCCTAACCCTTTCTCTAACACTAAACCTAACCTTAGGATTAACCCTACCCGAACATTAACCCTAACCATAACTCTAACACTAAGCTAATACTAGTCCTAACCCTAACTCTAAAACAAACACTAATATTTACCAAAACTGTAACACTAACTGTAACCCTAGCATAACCCAAACCTTAAAACTGACCCTAACCCTATCCCTAAACCTAAACCTAAACCTAACTGTAACTCTAACACTAACCCTAAACCTAACTCTAAATCTTACAGAAACACTAATCCTAAACTTAACCCTTACCCTACCTGTAACATTAACTCTAAGCCTAACAATAACCCAAAACATAACCCTTACACAAAGCCTAATCTTAAACCTAACATACACCCAACACTAACCCTAACCCTAACCCTAAAACTAACCCTAAACTAACCCTAACCCTAACAATAAACCTAACCCTAACCCTAACACTAACACTAACCCTAACACTAACCCTAACCCTAACTCTAATCCTGACCGTTACCTAACCCTAACCCTTACTTAACCCTAATATAATCCTAACCTTAACCCTTACATAACCCTAACCCAACCCTAAATCTAACACTAACCCTAAACCTAACACTAACCCTAATCCTAACCTTATCACTAACCCTAAGCTTAAGCCTAACCCTAAACCTAACACTAATTATAACACTATCCCTAACAGTAACACTAACCCTTAACTTCATCCTAATTCTAACAGTAGAATCTAACCCTAATACTAACTAACGCTAACCCTTACCCTAACCCTATACTTACATTAACCCTAACTTTAACCCTAATTGAAACACTAATCCTATACATATCCCTAACACTAACACTATTCCTAATCATAACTAAAAACCTAAACCTAAACATAAACCTAACAGTGACACTAAGCCTAATGCTAAATTTAACCCTAACCCTATCCCTAACACTAATTCTAACACTAACACTAACCCTAACCCTATTTCTAATCCTAAGTTTAGACCTAACCCTAAACCTAACACTAACCCTAACACTAAACCTAACATTAACACTAACCCTAAATCTAAACCTAACCCTAACACTAACCTCAACCCTAACCTTAACCCTAACAATAACCCTGACCCTAAAACTATCTCTAACCCTAATACTAACCGTAAGTCTAACCCTAAATTTAACCCAAACAAAAAACCTAAACCTAACCCTAACCCTAACAATAAGCCTAACCCTAACCCTAACACTAATCACAACCCTAAACCGAACCCTAACCCTAATCCTAACACTAACCCAAATCCTAACTTTAACTGTAACCCTAACCCTAACCCTTACATTTAAACTAAACCTAACCCTAAACTGAAACATAACACTAGCCCTAATCTTAACCCTAAATGTAACACTAACCCTAATCTTAACCCTAACACTAACACTATATCTAAACCTATCCCTAACCCTAACATTATTCCTAAACCTAACTCAATCACTAACACTAACAGTAAGCCTAACCCTAAACCTAACCCTAACACTAACCATAACCCTAATCCTAACCCTAACACTAAAGATAACCCTAACCGTAACCCTAACGTTAACACTAACTGTAAACCTAACGCTAAACTTAACGCTAACCCAAAACCTCACAATAACACTAACACTAACCCTAACCCTAAACTTATAATAACCCTAACCCTAACACTAACATTAACCCTAAGTAAACCTAACACTAAACCTAACTGTATCACGAACCCTAACCCCAACCCTAACCCTAACCCTGACACTAACTCTAAACTAAACCTCATCCTAACTTAACACTAACACTAAACCTAACCCTAACCCTAATCCTAATCGTAACACTAACCCTAAACCTAACACTATTCTTAAGCCTAACCCTAACACTTAGCCTAACACTCACCAAAACCCTAACCCTAACAGTAACACTAACTCTAATCATAACCCTTATCCTAACCCTAATCCTTACCTTAACCCTAACCCTAACACAAACACCAACCCTAACCCTAACTCTAACATTAACCCTAACACTAACCCTCACCTAACCCTAACCATAACACAAACTCCAACCCAAATCATAACCTAACCCTAAATTACCCTAACCCTAACCCTAACCTAACACTAACCTTAATCCTAAACCTAACCCTAACTCTAACCATTACCCTAACCCTAAACTTAACAAAAACACTAACTCTAACCCTAAAATTAACAGTAACTCTAACCTTAATCCTAAACCTTACACTAACCCTAACCCTAACTCTAACATGAACTCTAACCCTAACCCTAACAGTAACCCTAACCATTACCCTAAACCTAACACAAACCTTAAACCTAACCTTTACACTAACACTAACTCTAACCCTAACCCTAACCTGAAACCTAACACTAACCATAATCCTAACCCTAAACCTAACCCTAATCCTAACCATAGTACTAACTCTGACCCTAACCCTAACCATTACCTAACCCTAAAAGTAAACCTAACCCTAACAATAACATCAACACTAACCCTAACCCGAAACCTAAACCAAACCCTAAACCTAACCCTAACACTAACCCAAACCCTAACCCTATTCCTTACCTAGCCCTAAATGTAACCCTAACCCTAACAATAACATCAACCCGAAACCTAAACCGAACCCTAACACTAACCTAAACCCTAACCCTATCCCTAACCATAACCCTTACATTAAAACTAAACCTAACACTAAACCTCACATTATCCCTTATCCTAACCATACTGCTAACCCTGAACCTAAACATAATGCTAAACCAAACACTAACACTAACCCTAACTGTAACCCTAACACTAACCCTAATATTAACCCTAAACCTAAAACTAACACTAACCCTAACCCTAACCCTAACCTTAAAACGTACCCTAAGCCAAACCCTAACCCTAACCTAAATCTAACCCTAACCCTATCCTTAACATGCACCCTAAACAGAAACCTAACCCTAATCCTAACACTATCCCTAACCCTTATCCTAACCCTATCTTAACCCTAATCCTAATACTAACCCTACCCCGAACCCTAACACTAACACTAACTCTAATCACAACCCTAAACCTAAACCTAAATATTATTTTAACGCTGAACCTAACCTAACACTAACACTAATTCTAACCCTAACTCTATCCCTTACACTAACACTAAACCTAATGCTAACCGCAACCCTATCCCTAATCCTAAGCCTAACACTACCATAACATAAACTTTAAACTTAAACATAACACTAACCCTAACCTAACCCTAATCCTAACCCTAAATTTACAATAACCCTAACCCTATCACTAACCCTATTCATAACCTTAACCCAAACACTAACACTAACTTTAACACTAACGCATACACTAACTCTAAACCTAACAAAAACCTTAACGCTTACCCTAAGCACAACCCTAATTCTAACCTAAACCCTGTCCTTAATCCTAACCATAACCCTAACCCAAACCATAATCCAAACCCTGACCTATCCCTAAACCTAATCCTTCCCTAATTCTAACCCTAACTTTAACACTAAACAAAACACTAACCCTAAACCTAACCCTTACGGTAACTCTAACCTTAATCCTAACCCTATCACTAACCCTAACCATAAACCTAACACTCACCCTAATTTTAACACTAACCCTAACCCTAAAACTAACACTAACCCTAACACTAACAGTAACACTAAACCTAACCCTAACCTTAAGCCTAACACTAAACCTAACCCTAACCCTAATTCTAACCATAATCCAACCGTAACTCTAAAACTAACCCTAACACAAATCCTATCCCTAAACCTAACCCTAACACAAACCATAACCCTAACCCTGACACTAACCCTAACACTATCCCTAAACCTAACCCTAACCCTAACTCTGACACTAACCCTAATGTTAACTGGAAACCTAACCCTAACCCAAACCCTAACACTAACTCTAAACCTAATTCTAAACCTTACTCTAACCCCAACCCAAAACCTAACACTAACCATAACCCTAACCATAACACTTACTCTAACACTAACCCTAACCCTAACCCTAAACCTAACGCTAACTCTAACCCTAAACCTAACACTAACCCTAACTGTAACTATAACACTAACACTAACCCCAAACTTATACCTAATCCTAAACCTAACACTAACACTAACCCTAACCCTAACTATAACCCTAACCGTAAACCTAATCCTAACCAAAACACTAACAATAACCCTAATCCTAACCCTAAACCTAACACTAACCATAACCATAACCCTAAACATAACTCTAATCCTAACCGTAACCCTAACCCTATCCCTTTCTCTAAACCTCACACTAAACCTAACCCTATCCCTAACACTGTCTCTAACACTCACCCTATCGACAAACACTAAACCTAACTCTAACCCTAATCGAAACACTAATCCTAATTCTAATCCTAACCCTAACCAAAAACTTACACCACACCCTAACACTAAACCTAGCCATAACCCTAACACGAACCCTAACCATAACCTAACAGTAATCATAACACAAACCGACAATGTAACACAAACCCAAACCCTAACCCTAACCTTAGCACAAATCATTACCCAAACCATAACCATAACCCAACCTAACCTTAACCCTACCCCTTACTTAACACTAACCCTAAATCCCTACCCTGACACTAATCCTAATCATAACCCTGAACCTAACACTAATGTTAATCTTAACCCTAAACTGAACCATAACACTAACCCTAACCTTAACCCTAACCCTAACACTCACCCTAAACTTATCCCTAACTCTAAACCTAACAGTAACACTAACCCTAACTGTAACATTAACACTAACCCTAACACTAACCATAAAACAAATCCTAACCCTAACACTAACCCTAACCCTAAACCTAAACCTAATTTTCACACTAACACTAACCTTAAACCTAACCCTATTTCTAACACAAATCCTAACACTAAATCTAACCCTAACCCTAACAGAAACTCTAACCCAAATGAACCCTAAATCTTACACGAACCCTAACCCTATAACTAATGCTAAACCTAACCCTAATCCTAAACCTAACATTACAACTAAACCTAATCCTAACCCTAACCCTAATCCTAACCCTATCACTAACACTAATCCTAACCCTACTCCTAACCCTAACCCTAACACTAACACTAATCCTAACCCTAACCCTTAGCCTAAACCTATTTTTAACCCTAACACTATCTCTAACCCTAACCTTAACCTAACTCTAAACCTAATCCAACTGTAACCCTAACTCTAAACCTAACCCAAACTCTAACCATAACCATCAACTTAACACAAACCATAACCCTAACCCTAACACTAACCCTAACAGTAGAACTAACCGTTATCCTAACTCTTAAACTAACCCCAACCCTAACCCGATCCCTATCCTGAACCTTACCCTAATTCTAAACCTAACCCTAACCCTAACCCTAACTCTAACCCTAATCCAAACGTTACCCTAACCATAACCGAAACCCTAAACCTAAATCTCAACCTAATACAAACCATAGCCCTAACCCTAACACTGACCCTAACACTAACCCTGATCCTAACCATAATCCTACCTCTTAAACTAACATTAACCCTAACCCAATCCCTAACCTTGATCCTCAACCTAATTCTAAAACTAACCCTGAACCTAATGCTAACCAGTACCCTAACAATAACCCTAAACCTTACATTATACTAAACCTAAACCTAACCCTAACCCTATCACTAACCCTAACAGTAACCCTAACCCTCAGTCTAACATGAACCCTAACTTTAACACTAACCCCAATCCTAACCATAACCCTAACTCTAACCCTAACCCTATCCTTAACCCTAACACTAACCCTAACCGTAATATTAACCCTAACTCAAATCATAATGCAACCATAACCCTAAACCTAACCCTAACACAAATCTTATCCCTAACCCTAACCCTAACACATACATAACCCAAACTGTAACCCTAAACCAATCACTAACACTAACCCTAACCCTAACCCTAACCCTTACACTAACACTAAATTTAAACCTAACACTAACTCTAACATTAATCCTAACATTAACCCTAACACAAACCCTAACCCTATCCCTACCTCTAACCCTAATCCTATCCCTAATCCTATCCCTTACACTAACCCTATCCCTAACAGTAACCCTAACAATAATTCTAACCGTAATACTAACCCAAACTCCAACACTTACCCTAACACCAACCCTAACCATAAAACCTACATTAACCTTAAACTTAACCGTTACCCTAATCGTATCCTTAATACTGAACCTAAACCTAACCCTAACCCTATTAACCCTAACACAAACCCTAACCCTAAGCCTAAACCTAACAAAAACACTAACCCTAACACTACAACTAACCCTAAAACTAACACTAACCCTATACTTTTTATTATTAGTTGTTCAAAACATTACAAAGTTCTTGACATATCATATTTCATACATTTTATTCAAGCGGATTATGAACTCCCATTTTTACCCTATATACATAATGCAGATTCCCATCGGTTACACATCCACTTTTTTACCTACTGCCATACTAGTGTATGTTGTATTCTGCTGCCTTTCCTAACCTCTACAATCCCCCCTCCCATCCCCTCCCCTTCCCTCCCCTCCCATCCCCTCCCTTCCCGTCTTCTTTCCCTACCCCATCTACTGTAATTCATCTCTCTCTTGTTTTTCATCCTCTCCCCTCACTTCCTCTTATATGTAATTTTGTGTAACAATGAGGGTCTCCTTCCTTTACCATGCAATTTCCCTTCTCTCTCTCTTTCCTTCCCCCCTCTCATCCCTGTTTAGTTGTGATCTCCTCATGCTCTTCCTCTCTATTCTGTTCTTAGTTGCTCTCCTTATATCAAAGAAGACACTTTGCATTTATTTTTTAGGGATTGGCTAGCTTCACTTAGCATAATCTGCTCGAGTGCCATCCATTTCCCTGCAAATTCCATGATTTTGTCATTTTTTAGTGCAGAGTAATACTCCATTGTGTATAAATGCCACTTTTTTATCCATTCATCTATTGAAGGGCATCTAGGTTGGTTCCACAGTCTAGCTATTGTGAATTGTGCTGCTATGAACATTGTTGTAGCTGTGTCCCTGTAGCATGCTCTTTTAAGGTCTTTAGGGAATAGCCCAAGAAGTGGAATAGCTGGGTCAAATGGTGGATCCATTCCCAGCTTTCCAAGGAATCTCCATACTGCTTCCTAAATTGGCCACACCAATTTGCAGTCCCACCAGCAATGTACAAGTGTATCCTTTTCCCCACATCCTCACCAGCACTTGTTGTTTGACTTCATAATGACTGCCAATCTCACGGGAGTGAGATGGTATCTTAGGGTGGTTTTGATTTGCATTTCTCTTTTTTTATCTGTTAGGTTGGTTTTATTTTATTTTTTTTTCATTAATTTTTATTGTTGGTTGTTCAAAATATTACATAGTTCTTGACATATCATATTTCACACTTTGATTCAAGTGGGTTATGAACTCCCATTTTTACCCCATATACAGATTGCAGCATCACATCGGTTACACATCCACTGTTTTACATATTGCTATACTAGTGTCTGTTGTATTCTGCTGCCTTTCCTATCCTCTACTATCCCCCATCCCCTCCCCTCCCATCTTCTCTCTCTACTCCATCTACTGTAATTCATTTCTCCCCCTTGTTTTTTCCCCTTTCCCCTCACTTCCTCTTGTATGTAATTTTGTATAACCATGAGGGTCTCCTTCCATTTCCATGCAATTTCCCTTCTCTTTCATTTTCCCTCCCACCTCTCACCCCTGTTTAAAGTTAATCTTCTTCTCATGCTCTTCCTCCCAACTCTGTTCTTAGTTACTCTCCTTATATCAAAGAAAACATTTGACATTTGTTTTTTAGGGATTGGCTAGCTTCACTTAGCATAATCTGTTCTAATGCCATCCATTTCCCTGCAAATTCTATGATTTTGTCATTTTTTAATGCAGAGTAATACCCCATTGTGTATAAATGTCACATTTTTTTTTATCCATTCGTCTATTGAAGGGCATCTAGGTTGGTTCCACAGTCTTGCTATTGTGAATTGTGCTGCTATGAACATCGATGTAGCAGTGTCCCTGTAGCATGCTCTTTTTAGGTCTTTAGGGAATAGACCGAGAAGGGGAATAGCTGGGTCAAATGGTGGTTCCATTCCCAGCTTTCCCAGGAATCTCCATACTGCTTTCCAAATTGGCCACACCAATTTGCAGTCCCACCAGCATTGTACAAGAGTACCCTTTTCCCCACATCCTCGCCAGCACTTGTTGTTGTTTGACTTCATAATGGCTGCCAATCTTACGGGAGTGAGATGGTATCTTAGGATGGTTTTGATTTGCATTTCTCTGACTGCTAGAGATGGTGAGCATTTTTTCATGTACTTGTTGATTAATTGTATGTCAACCTCTGAGAAGTGTCTGTTCAGGTCCTTGGCCCATATGTTGATTGGGTTATTTGTTATCTTATTGTTTAATTTTTTGAGTTCTTTGTATACTCTGGATATTAGGGCTCTATCTGAAGTGTGAGGAGTAAAAATTTGTTCCCATGATGTAGGCTCCCTATTTACCTCTCTTATTGTTTCTCTTGCTGAGAAAAAAACTTTTTAGTTTAAGTAAGTCCCATTTGTTGATTCTTGTTATTAACTCTTGTGCTATGGGTGTTCTATTAAGAAATTTGGAAGCGGACCCCACAGTCTGTAAGTCGGAGCCAACTTTTTCTTCTATCAGATGCAGAGTCTCTGATTTGATATCAAGCTCCTTGATCCATTTTGAGTTAACTTTTGTGCATGGTGAGAGAAAGGGATTCAGTTTCATTTTGTTGCATATGGATTTCCAGTTTTCCCAGCACCATTTGTTGAAGATGCTATCCTTCCTCCATTGCATGCTTTTAGCCCCTTTATCAAATATAAGATAGTTTTAACTTTGTGGGTTAGTCTCTGTGTCATCTATTCTGTACCATTTGTCCACCCGCCTGTTTTGGTATCAGTACCATGCTGTTTTTGTTACTATTGCTCTGTAGTATAATTTGAAATCTGGTATCGCTATACCACCTGATTCACATTTCCTGCTTAGAGTTGCTTTTGCTATTCTGGGTCTTTTATTTTTCCATATTAGTTTCATGATTGCTTTATCTATTTCTACAAGAAATGTCATTGGGATTTTGATTGGCATTGCATTGAACCTATAGAGAACTTTTGGTAATATCGCCATTTTGATGATGTTAGTTCTGCCTATTCATGAACAGGGTATATTTTTCCATCTTCTAAGATCTTCTTCTATTTCTCTCTTTAGGGTTTTGTAGTTTTCATTGTATAAGTCTTTCACCTCTTTTGTTAGGTTAATTCCCAAGTATTTTATTTTATTTTTTTGAAGATATTGTGAATGGGGTGTTTTTCTTCATTTCCATTTCAGAAGTTTTGTTGCTGATATACAGGAAAGCCTTTGATTTATGTGTGTTGATTTTATATCCTGCCACTTTGCTGAATTCATTTATTAATTCTAGTAGTTTCTTTGTAGACCCTTTTGGTCTTCTAGGTATAGAATCATGTCACCTGCAAATAGTGATAATTTAAGTTCTTCTTCTCCTATTTTTATGCCTTTAATTTCTTTCGTCTGTCTAATTGCTCTGGCCAGTGTTTTGAGGACTATATTGAATAGAAGTGGTGATAGAGGGCATCCCTGTCTTGTTCCAGATTTTAGAGGGAATGCCTTCAATTTTTCTCCATTCAGAATGATGCTAGCCTGAGGCTTAGCATAGATAGCTTTTACAATGTTGAGGTAAGTTCCTGTTATCCCTAGTTTTTCTAGTGTTTTGAACATAAAGGATGCTGTACTTTGTCGAATGCTTTTTCTGCATCTATTGAGATGATCATATGGTTCTTATCTTTGAGTCTATTGATGTGGTGAATAACATTTATTGATTTCCGTATATTGAACCATCCTTGCATCCCAGGGATGAATCCTACTTGATCATGGTGCACAATTTTTTTGATGTGTTTTTGTATCCGATTCGCCAGAATTTTATTGAGAATTTTTGCATCTAGGTTCATTAGAGATATTGGTCTGTAGTTTTCTTTCTTTGAGGTGTCTTTGTCTGGTTTCAGAATTAGGGTGATGTTGGCCTCATAGAATGAATTTGGAAGAGCTCCCTCTTTTTATATTTCCTGAAATAACTTGAAAAGTATTGGTTTTAATTCTTCTTTAAAGGTTTTGTAAAACTCCGTTGTATACCCATCCGGTCCTGGGCTTTTCTTGGTTGGTAGTCCTTTGATTGTTTCTTCTATTTCATCCATTGATATTGGTCTGTTCAAATTGTGTGTATCCTCCTTATTCAGTCTGGGCAAATCATATGACTTAAGAAATTTATCGATGTCTTCACTATCTTCTATTTTATCAGAATATAGGGTTTCAAAATAACTTCTAATTGTCTTCTGTATTTCTGTAGCATCTGTTGTGATATTTCCTGTTTCATCTCGTATGTTAGTAATTTGAGTTCTCTCTCTTCTTCTCTTTGTTAGCATGGCTAAGGGTCTGTCAATCTTATTTATTTTTTTCAAAGAACCAACTTTTAGTTTTGTCAATTTTTTCAATAGTTTCTTTTGTTTCAATTTCGTTGATTTCCACTCTGATTTTAATTATTTCTTGTTCTGCTATATTTGCTGTTGTTTTGTTCTTCCTTTTCTAGGGCTTTGAGATGAAGTGTGAGCTCACATATTTGTTGGTTTTTCCTTTTTTTGAGGAATGACCTCCAGGCAATTAATTTTCCTCTTAAAACTGCTTTCATGTGTCCCATAGATTCCGATATGTTGTGTCTGTATTTTCATTTGTCTCTAAGAATTTTTTGATTTCCTCCTTTATGTCTTTTGTAACCCATTGATCATTCAGTAACATATTGTTCATTTTCCATGAGATGTATGATTTTTCCTTCCTTCTTTTATCATTGATTTCCAGTTTCATTCCATTATGATCAGATAGAATGCATGGTATTATCTCCACCCCTTTATATTTACTGAGGGTTGCCCTATGGCATAATATATGGTCTATTTTGAGAAGGATCCATGTGCTGCTGAGAAAAAAGTATATCCACTTGATGATGATTGATATATTCTATATATATCAGTTAAGTCTAGGTTATTGATTGTGATATTGAGGCTATTGTTTCTTCATTCAACTTTTGTTTGGAGGATCTGTCCAATGGTGAGAGAGGAGTGTTGAAGTCACCCATAATTATTGTGGTGTGGTCTATTTGATTCTTGAACTTGAGGAGAGTTTGTTTTATGAATGTCGCAGCACCATTATTTGGTGCATAAATATTGATAATTGTTATGTCTTGTTGGTGAATGGTTCCTTTTAACAGTATATAATGTCCTTCCTTATCCCTTTTGATTAACTTAATCTTGAAGTCGATTTTATTCGATATGAGGTTGGCCACCCCTGCTTGCTTACGAGGACCGTGTGCATGGTATGTTTTTTCCCCACATTTCACCTTCAGCCTGTGTATGTCTTTTCCAATCAAATGTGTCTCCTGGAGGCAGCATATTGTTGGATTTGTTTTTTTTAATCCATGTTACCAGCCTATGTCGCTTTATTGGTGAGTTTAAGCCATTTACGTTTAGAGTTACTATTGATATATTATTTGTATTTCCACCCATGTTTGATTATTTATCTTTTTTGTAAAATTTTGTTTGTTTCTCCATGATTAGCTTTCCCCCTGCTCTCTGGCTTACTGAGGTACTTCCCACTGTTGGTTTTGGTTATTGTTTTTCATTTCTTCCTCATGTAGTGTTTTGCTCAAGATGCTTTGCAATGCTGGTTTTCTGGCTGCAAATTCTTTTAACTTTTGTTTATCATGAAAGATTTTTATTTCGTTGTCATACCTGAAGCTTAATTTTGCTGGGTACAAAATTCTTGGTTGGCATCCATTGTCTTTCAGAGTTTGAAATATGTTGTTCCAGGATCTTCTCGCTTTCAGCGTCTGTGATGAAGAATCTGTTGTAAACCTTATTGGTTTACCCCTGAATGTAATCTGCCTCTTTTCTCTTGAAGCTTTTAATATTTCCTCTTTGTTCTGTATATTGGATATCTTCATAACAATGTGTCTTGGCGTTGGTCTACTGTGATTTTGTATGCTCAGTGTCCTGTATGCATCTACAATTTGTACATCCATTTCCTTTTTTATGTCTGGAAAGTTTTCTATAATTATTTCATTTAACAGGTTGTCCATTTCCTTGGTTTGAACCTCTATGCCTTCCTCTATCCCGATGACTCTTAAGTTTGTATTTTTTTATGTTATCCCATATCTCTTGGATGTTTTTCTCGTGATTTTTTTACCAGCCTTCCTGAGTTGGCTAGACTCTTTTCAAGATGATATATTTTGTCTTCATTATCTGACGTTCTGGCTTCTACTTGCTCCACTCTGTTGGTGATACTCTCAATTGAGTTTTTAATTTGGGTTATAGTTTCCTTCATTTCTAAAATTATTGTTTGACTTTCTTTTATAAAAATATGGAACGCTTCATGAATTTGCATGTCATCCTTGCACAGGGGCCATGCTAATCTTCTCTGTATCATTCCAATTTTAGTATATGTGCTGCCGAAGTGAGCACCTAACCCTATACTTAACTCTAAAACTTACCCTAAACCTAAACCTAAACCTAACCCTAATATTTACCCTAACTCTAATTCTAATCCTTATCCTAACACTTATTGTAACACTAAATCTAAATTTAACCTTCACCTTAACACTAAACCTAAAACTATCCGTAACCCTATCACTAACCATAAACCTAACACTAACAATAACAGTAATCCTAACCCTAACCCTAACAGTAACACTAACCCTAAACCTAAACCTAACACTAAACTTAGCCCTAACACTAACCCTGTCACTAATCTTAACCCAAACCCTAACACTAATCTTTATACTAACACTAATCATAACACTCACCCTAAACCTAATCCTAACCCTAAAACTAACTCTAAACCTATCCCTAATCCTGACAGTATAATAAATCCTAATGCTAACCCTAACACAAACACTAACACTAAACCTAACCCTAACCCTGTCCCTCATCCTAACTCTAACCATAACCCTAACACTCACCGTAACCATCACCCTAACACGAACACTAATTCTAAACCTAACATTAGCCCTAACCCTAAACTTAACCCTAAAATGAACCTTAAAAATAACCCTAACACTAACCTAACCCTAACACTAACCCTAAACCTAACCTTAAACCCAAACCTAAAACTAACCCTAACCCTAACACTAACCCTTATACAAAACATAACCCTAACTCTAACATGAATCCTAAGTCTAACCCTAACCCTAACACTAACCCTAACACTGACCCTAATCCTAACCCTAAACCTTAAACTAACTCCAACTGTAACACTAATCCTAACCCTAACACTAACCCTAACACTGACCCTAATCCTAACCCTAAACCTAAAACTAACTCCAACCGTAACACTAACCCTAACCCTAAACTCAACCGTAACAATAAATCGAACCCCAATCCTAATCCTTTCACTAATTCTAACCCTAAACATAACCCCAAACCTAACACTAACCCTAACCCTAACACTTAGCCTAACCGTATTCTTAACCCTAACCCTAACCCTTACCATAACACTAAACCTAACCCGCACCCTAACCCTTAGCGTAAGCATATTTTTAATCCTAACACTAACCCTAACCCTCACCTTAACACTAACTCTAATACTAATCCAACCATAACCCTAACTCTAACACTAACCCAAACCCTAATCCTAACCTCAACCTAGCAAAAACCATAGCCCTAACCCTAACACTAACCCTATAACTAACACCCTAATCCTTACCCTAATCCTAACTCTTAAAATAACCCTAAACCTAACCAGATCCCTAACCCTGATCCTCACCCTAGTTCTAAAACTAACCCTTAACCTAATCCTAACCAGTGCCCTAACAATAAATTAAACCCTTACATAATACTAACCTGAAACCTAACCCTAACCTTCTCACTAACCCTAACCGTAACCATAACACTCAACCTAACACTAAACCTAACTTTAACACTAACCCAAAACCTATACATAACACTAACACTAAAAACTTAACCCTAACACTAACACTAACCCTATGTCTACCCTTAACCTAACACTAACCCTAACCCTAAACCTAACCCTGACTCAAACTGTAATCTAACCATAACCCTAAACCTAACCTAACACAAATCCTGTCCCTAACCCTAACCCTAACACATACCCTAACTTGAACCCTAACCCTAACCCAATCACTAACACTAACCCTAACCCTAAACCTTACCCTAACCATAAACCTAACCCTAACACTAACTCTAACACTAACCATAACCCTAACTCTAACGCAAACCCTAACCCTATCCCTAACTCTAACCTAATCCTAACCCTAAGCCTAAACCTTACACTAACCCTTTCCCTAACCCTAACACTAATTCTAACCATAAATCTATCCCTACCCTTACACTTACCTATCACTAACCCTAACCACAACACACTAACCCTAACCCTAACACTAACAATAACCTTTACCCTAATACTAAACCTAACCCTAACCCTAATCCTAACTCTTAACCCTAGCACAAATTCTAAACTTAAGCCTAAACCTAACAAAAACACTAACCCCAACACTACCACAGCCCTAAAAGTAAACTTAACCATATACTTAACTCTAAATCTCACCCTAAACCTAACCCTAGACCTAAACTTAACATTTACTCTAACCCTATTTCTAATCCTACTCCTAACACTTACCATACACTAACTCTAACCTAACCATCACCTGAACACTAACCCTAACCCTAACCCTAACACTAACACTAAAACTATCAATAACCCTATGGCTAACCCTAATCCTAACCCTAACAATAACACTAATATAAACCCTAACCCTAACATTAACACTAACCCTAAACCTAAACCTAATCCTAAACCTAAACCTCATCCTATGTGTAACCCTAAACCTAACAACAACCATAATCCTAACACAAACTCTAACACTAAACCTAACACTAAAACCTACCCAAAATGTAAACTTAACACTAATCCTAACTGTAACCCTATCCCTAACCCTAACAATAATGCTAACCCTAACCCAAACCATAAGACTAACCCTAAACATATCTCTAACCCTAAAACTAACTATAAAATAACTCTAACCCTAACCCTAACCCTCACACTCGCCCTAAACCTAACTCTAAATCTAACACAAACCCTAACCCTAACCCTAACCCTAACCTTAACCTAATCTTAACCCTAACCCTAAAACTAACTTTTACCCTAACTCTAACCTAACTCTAACGCTAACTCTAACCCTAACCCTAACCCTTACCCTAAATCTAACCCAAAAACAAACCCTAACCCTAACACTAACCTAACCCTAACCTAACCTTAACCCGAATCCTAACCATAACCGAAACACTAAACCTATCCGAAACCCTAACACAAACCTAATCCTAAATGTAGCCTTAATCCTAACACTAACTCAAACTATAATATAACTAAACGTAACACTAAGTTTAACCTAAACATAAAGTAAACACTAACCTTAACACTAATCTTAACCCTAAACCTAAACCTAAGTCTAACACTAAACCTAACCTTAACCCTTACCAAAACCGTAAACCTTACCCTAACACAAACACTTATCCTAACCTTAAACCAAAACCTAACACAAACCTTAAAACTTAACCTAACCATAACCATAACCCTAACACAAACACTAACCCTAACCCTAACCCTAACAATAACCCTACCTCTAACCCTAACCCTAACTCTAATCTTAACACTAACCCTAACATTTGCCCCAATGCTAACTCTAACACTAACCTTAACTCTAACACTAATGCTAACCTGAACACTAAGTATAACCTTAACCTTAACCCTAAAACTAAATGTAACCTAATACTTATCCCTAACAATAACCCTAAGCCTAACAATAGCCAAACCACTTAATGCAACCCTAACCCTAAAACTAACCCTAACACTAAACCTAACCCTAACACTAACCTTAACTCTAACCCAAACTTGAACCCTAACCATAACAATAAATCTAACACTAACCCTAACACTAACCCAATCCCTAACCCTAAATTTAACCCTAAGCCTAATCCTAACCATAAGCCTAAAGCTATCACTAACACTATCGGTAACACAAACCCTAACCCTTACCTTAGATCTAAAACTAGCCATAACCCTAACCCTAACACTAACCCTAAACCTAACACTAAACCTATAACTAATCCTAACCATAGTCCTAAACCTAACACTAAACCTAACACTAAATATAACACAAAACCTAACATTAACCCTAACTCTAATCCTAACAGTAACCCTAACACTAACCCTAACCCTAACAAAAACTCTAACCCAAACCATAACCTACATGTAACCCAAGCCTAAGCCTAACTTTTACCTAACCCTAACACTAAACCTAAACATATCACTAACACTATAACTAATCCTAACCCTAAACCTAAACCTAACCCTGAATGTAACACTAAATCTAAACTTAATCCTATTCATAACCCTAGCGGTAACCCTAAACCTAATCCTAACCCAACACCAAAAGCTAACCCTAAACCTATCCCAAGCCCTAAACCTAATCTTAACGCTAACCTTTACACAAACCCTAAACCTAAGTGTAACCTTAAATCTAAAACTAATCCTGTACGTAACCCTAACCCTAAACCTAAACCTAACCCTAACACAACCCCTTAACCTAACCCTAAACCTAACACAAATCCTAACCCTAAATCTAACACTAATCTTAACACTAACCCTAAACCTAAATCTTACTAGCCCTAACTCTTAAACTAACCTTAAACTTAACCCTAACCTTTACCCTTACACTAACACTAACCCTATTTCTTAAATTAACCCTAAACTTAACACTAAACTTTACCCTTACACTAACCCTAATGCTAAACTTAACCTTAACCCTAACCCTAACCCTAAACCTAACTATATGCCTAGCCCTAACCCTAACCCTAATGCTAACCCTAAACCTAACATTAACACCAACTCTAACCCTAATCTTAATCCTAACACTAAACTTAAAAATATCCCTAAACCTAACATTATCCCTAACTCTAACTCTAACACTAACACTAACACTTACCCTATCCCTAAATCTAACACTAACCCTAACCCTAACCCTAATCCTAAAATGAAATGTAATCCTAACCCTAACACTAACACTGAACCTAATCCTAACCCTAACCCTAAAATGAACCATAATTCAAACCCTAACACTAACGCTGACTCTAACCCTAACGCTAACCCTAACCCTAATTCTAATGCTAACCTGAACACTGAACCCTAATGCAAAACCTAACACTAACACTTACCTTAAACCTAATCCTAATCCTAATCGTAACCCCAACACTAACACTAACCCTAACCCTAACCCTAACCCTAACATACACTAACCATAAGCCGACCACTAACCCTAACCCTCACCATAATCCTAACCCTAACCCTAACACTAAACCTAACCCTCACTTTAATCCTAACTGTAACCCTAACCCTAACACTAACCCTAACCCTAAGAGAACCCTAAAACTAACCCTAAACCTAAACTTAAATGCTAACCCTAACACTAACTTTAATCCTAAAATAAAACCTAATACTAAACCTAACTCTAACCCTATCCCTAAGCCTAAAACTTACCCTAACCCTAACGCTAACCAAACACTATCCCTAATCCTAACAATAACCATAACACTAAACTAACCGTATCCATAACCCTAAACCAAACACTAACACCAACCTTTACCCTAATCCTAATCTAATCCTACACCTAACCCTAATGCTAACCCTAACACTAAACCTAAACCTAAACCTAACCCTGAACCTGAAAATAAATCTAACCCTAACACTAACACTAACCCTAACCCTAATACAACCCTAACACTAACCCTAACCTTAATTCTAACCCTAACCCTAAATCTAACCTAAACCCTAAACCTAACCCAAACCCTAACACTAACCCTAAACTAAACCTAAATCTAACCCTAACACAAACCCTTACCCTAACCCTAACCCTAACCTAACCATAAACCTAAGTCTAACCCTAACCCTAACCCTAACACTAACCCTAAACCTATATCAAATTCTAAACTTAACCCTAACACTAACTCTAACCATTATGGTAACCCTAACTCTAAACCTAAAACTAACCATCACTAATCCTAACACTATCCTTAACCCTAACCCTAACCCAAACCCAAACACTAACACCAACCCTAATCTAATGCTAACCCTAACACTCACACTAAACCTAACCCTAACATGAACCATAACGCTAACACTTACCCTAACTGTAGACATAACCCTAACCCTAACACTAACACTAACCCTAAATTTATCGCCAACCCTAACCCTAACACTAACCATAACCATAAACCTAATCCTAACACTACCCCTAACACTATCTCTAACATAAAGTTTAACACTAACACTAAACCTAACTCAAAACCTAATCCTAACCGTACACTAGACCTAACCCTAATTCAAACCCTAACCCTAACTCAAACCCTCACCTTAACGCTAACACTAACATTAACCCTAACCTGTACTCTAACACTATACCTAACCCAAACCCTAACACTAACCCTAATCCTAACAATAACCATATCCATAACACTAATCCTAAATCTAACACTAAATCTAAAACTAACCCTAAACATATTTCAAAACCTAACACTCTGCCTAAACCTAGCCCTAACCCTAATGCTAACACTAACCCTAATCTTAACCCTAACATTGATCCTAACTCTGACTCTAACCCTAACGCTATGACGAATCTTAACCCTAACCCTAACACTAACCCTAACCCTAACACCAACCGTAAACCTAACATTAACCCTAACACTATCACTAACCCTCACTCTAATGCTAGCAGAAAACCTAACACTAACCCTAACACTAACCCTAACACAAACCCTAACACTAACACTAATCCTAACATTAACTCTAATCCTAAAGGTAATCCTAAAACTAACACTAACCCTAAACCTAATCCTAATACAAACTTTAACCCAAACACTAACGCTAAACCTAACCCTAATCCTAACCACAACACTAACTCTAACACGAACCCTAAACCTAACCCTAATCCTAACTGTAACCCTACACCCAAAAGTAACCCTAACCCTAACACAAACCCTAACACTAATCCTAACCCTAACACTAACCTTAACACAAACCCTAACACTAACTCTAACAATAACTCTAAACCTAAACCTAAACCTAACACTACACCTAACCCTAATTTAAACCAAACCATAAATCTTACCCTAACTTGAACACTAACACTAACCCTAACCATAACACTACCCCTAATATTGAACCTAAACCTAACCATAAACCTAATCCTAACACTATCACTAAAACCAACCCTAAACATAACCATAATGCTAACCCTAAAAATAAATCTAAACTTAATCCTAAGGCTAACCCTAACACTAATCCTATCCCTAAACCTAACCCTACACAGAACACTAACCTTCACCCTAACACTAACCCTACAGTAAACGTAAACCTATCCCTAACCCTAACACTATTGCTAACCCTAACCCTAACCCTAACATTAATCCCAAATTCAATCCTAACCCTAACACTAACCCTAAAACATACCCTAACCCTACCCTAACACTAACCCTAACCCAACCCTAACCCAACCCTAACCCTAACCCGAACAATAACCATAACTCTAACCCTAATACAAACCTGTTAGGTTTAGGGTTAGTGTAATGGATAGGGTTTAGTTTAGGTTTCAGTTAAGGTTTAGGGTAATTGATGGGTTAAGTTTAGTGATTAGATTAGGGTTATCATTGGGGTTAGGGTTATGTTTAGTGTAATGGATAGTTTTAGAGCTAGGATTAGGGCTAGGTTATGGTTTGGATTAAGTCTAGGTTTAGGGCTATGTTTAGGGATAGGGCTAGGGTGTGATTTAGGGTAAGTTTTAGGGTTAGGGTAAGTGTTAGGTTTAGGCCTAGGGTTATGGTTAGGTTTGGGTAAGGGTTAGTATTTGAGCTAGGGTTAGGGCTAGGGTGAGTTAGGTTTTGGTTTAATTCTAGGTTAACATTTATGGTTAGAGTTAGGTTCAGTGTTAAGGATAGAGTTTTAATTAGGGTTAGGGTTAGGGTAACGGATACATTTAGAGCTAAAGTTCAGGCTAGGTTTAACATTCGGATTAGGGTTAGGGGTAGGGTTATGGTTAGGGTTTAGGATAGAGCTATGGTTATGTTTAGTGTAAAGGTTAGACTTTGAGCTAGGCTTAGGTCTAAGGCAAGGCTTAGGTTAGGGCTAAGTTTAGGGCTAGGGTTAGGCTGAGCATTATGCTTACAGCTAAGTTTAGGCTTAGTATTAGGGCTAGGTTTTGTGTTAGGTTTAGGACAATGTGTAATGTAAGAACTAGGGTTATGTTTAGAGCTAGTTTTAGAGTTAGGGTTATGGCTAGGTCTAGTGTTAGGTCTAGGTTTTGGATTAGTGTCAGTTTTAAATCTAGGTTCAGTGTTAGAATCAGGGTCAGTTTTTGGGATAGGGTTAGGGTTAGGGTTAGAGCCAGAATTAGCACTAGGTTTAGGTCTAGGAGTAGGATAAGTGTTAAGTTTATGTTAAGAGTTATTGTAGGGCTAGTGCTAGGTTTTTGTTTAGGTTGAGGGCTAGAGATATAGCTATATTTAGGATTAGATTTGGGTCTAGGTCTAGTGTTAGGCTTAAGTATAGGTATAAGGTTACCAGTAGGGCTAGTGTTAGGATTTGGTTTAAGTTTAGGGTCAGGTTTAGACCTAGGGTTACTGTTAGGGTCTGATGAGGGTCAGGGTTAGGTTTAGAGGTAGAATGAGGGCTAGGGTTAAGACTAGTAATATAGTTAGAGTTTCAGTTAGGCTAAGGATTAGGGTTAGAACTAGGGTTAGCCTTTGGGTTAGGGTTTGGCTTAGTGTAAATAATAGGGTTAGAGTTAGGGTTAGGGCTAGTGTTAGGGTTAGAGTTAGGGCTAGTATTAGGGTAAAACCTAGGGTTAGGGCTTGAATAGAGGTAGAATTTGTGTTAGGGTTAGGGCTATGGTTAGGAAAATGACTAATGTATGAACTTGGGTTTTGATTAAGGCTACTTTTAGGGTTAGGTTAAGGCTAGATATAGTGTTAGGGTTAATTTAATGTTAGGGTGATTTTTAGAGCTATGGTTAGTGTTAAGGTCAGTGTCAGGGTCACGGCTAGTTTTAGACTTAATTTGAGGGCTAGTAGTAGGATTAGCATTTGATTTAGGTTAAGGGTTAGGATTTGGGCTATGGCTTGGTTTTGGTTTATGGCTAGGGCTAGGAATATGACCAGTTTTAGGATTAGCATTACGGTTAGGGGTAGTGTTAGGGTTTGGTTTAGGATTATTTTTACAGTTAAATTTAGAGTTAGGTTTAGATTTAGACATAGGCTTAAATCTAGAGTTAGGATTAAGGCTAAGGATAGAACTAGGACTAGGACTAGGTCAAGAGTTAGAGTGAGTCTTATGGCTAGGTTTAGGGTTAGGATAGGATTAAATAACAGCTAGGATTAGCACTAGGCTTTGGTTAGGCCTAGGTTTAGGGCAAGGCTTAGGGTTAGGTTCTGTGTTAGGGTTCGGGATAGGGTTAGGGCAATGGTTAATGTAAGAACTAGGGTTACCATTAGGGTTAGTTTTAGTGTTAGGGTATGTGTTAGGGTTAGAGTTAGGGTTAGGTTTAATGTTAGGGTGATATTTATAGCTAGGTTTCATGTTAGGATAGGAGTCAGGGTCAGGTGTAGTGTTAGGGTTAGAATTAGGACTCGAATTAGGGCTAAGGTTACTGTTATGGTTCAGTTTAAGGTGAGGGCGGTGTTTAGAGCTATGGTGAGTGTTAGGATATGAGTCAAGGTCAGGGTTGGTTTTAAGGTTAGGGTTAGGACTCGAATTAGGGCAAGGGTTGGGTGTAGTTGTAGTGTTGGGGTTTGATTTAAGTTAAGGTTTACGGTTAGGGCTAATACTCGGATTTGTTTTAGTCCTAGGGTTAGGATTAGGGCTAGTGTTAGTGTTAGACTTAGGCTTAGTGATTAAGTTAGTGTTAAATTTGGAAATAGGATTAGATCTAGGGCTGGGGATAGAACTAAGGATAAGGCAAGCATTATGGCTAGGTTTAGGGTTATGGTAAGGGTTAGGGTTAGAACTAGGGATAGGGATAGGGCGAGAGTTAATCTTAGGGCTAGGGTTAGAGATAGGGCTCAATTACGGCTAGGATTAGGGCTAGTTTTAGTGTTTAGTTTAAGCCTAGTGTTAGGGTTAGGGTTAGGGTTTAGAGTTAGAGTTTAGAGTTTAGTTTTAGAGTTAGGGCAAAGTTTGGGGTAAGGGATGGCCTTATAGCTATGTTTAGAGGTAGGGTGAGGGTTATAATGAGGATTAGGACTGTGGTTAGGTTTAGGGTTATGATAAAGGCTAGGTTTAGGGCTAGGATGAGGGCTAGGGTTTTTTTTTTTTTTAGGGTTAGTGCTAGGAGTCGTGCTAGGGCTAATTTCAGGTCCAGAATTATGGTTAAAGATTGTTTTAGGGTTAGGATTATGGATACGACTAGTGTAAGGGTTAGATTTAGGTTTAGGGTCAGGTTTAGAGCTAGGGGTATTATTAGGGTCAAGTTCTGGTTTAGGGTTTGGGATAGGTTAAGGTTTAAAGTTAAGGATCAAATTAGCATTAGGGTTATGGTTATGGTTATGGAATGGATAGAGTTAGAAATCAGTTCAGGGCTAGGTTCATGGTTATGATTAGGGCTAGATTTTGGGTTAAGTTAGTGCTAGGGTTAAAGTTACGGCTAATGTAAGTACTAGGATTATGATTCTGGCTGATTTTAGTGTTTTAGGGCTAGGTTTAGTGTTAGGTTTATGTTTAGGATTAGGGTGCTGTTTAGACCTCCAGTTAGTGTTATGATCAGAGTAAGGGTCAGGGTTAGTTTTAGGGTTTGGCCTAAAACTCGAATTAAGGCAGGGTTTAGGGCTCGGTGTAGGGTTAGGGCTTGGTTTAGGGTTAGGGTTAGGGTTAGAGCTTTGGCTCGGTTTAGTTTTAGGGCTAGGGTTAGCGTTAGGGCAAATTTTAGGATTAGTGTTAGGGTTAGGGCTAGTCTTAGATTTAGGCTTAGTTTTCGGTTTAGGTTTAAATTAAGAGTTAGGTATTTATCTAAGTTTAGCTAAGGCTACAGATAGGGCAAGGGTTAGGACTAGGATTTGGCATAGGGTTAGGTTTATGGGAATGGAGAGGATTAGAACGAGTGATAGGGTCAGTGTGAGAGTTATTCTTAGGGCTATGGTTAGGGTTAGGGTGGCTAGGGTTAGAGTTACGGTTAGGGTTAGAGCTAGTTTTAGAATCAGGGTAATGGATAGTTTTAGGCTTAGGCATCAAGTTAGAGTTAGATTTAAAGTTAGTTTTCAATCTAGTGTTAAAGCTAAGGCTAAGGATAGGGCAGTTGTAACAGCAAGGGTTAGGGTTAGAGTTAGGGTTACGTTTAGGGTAAGGGATGTGGTTTTGGCTAGGTTTAGGGCTAGGGCAAGGGTTATTATTAAGGTTAGGGCTAGATATAGGGTTAGGGTTATGATTAAGGCTAAGTTTGTGGCTAGCATAAGGTTTAGGTTTTGTGTTAACATTAGGGATAGTATTAGGGCTAGGGTTAATGTCAGGTATAGGGTTATATTTAGGGCTAGATTTAGTGTTGGGTTTATGGCTTGGTCCAGTGTAAGGATTAGGTTTAGGGTAAGATTCAGGTTCATATCTAGGGTTATATTTAGGGTCATGGTCAGGGTTAGGGTTTGGGTTAGGTAGAGTTTAGGTTTAGGGTAATGACAGGGTAAATTTAGGGTTTAGGTTTGGTTTATTGTAATGGATAAGGTTAGGGTTAGGCCTAGGGTTAGCTTAAGGTTAGGGTTATTGCTAGGGTAATGGATAGGTTAGACCTAAGGTTAGGGCTAGGGTTATGTATAGGATTAGGGCTAGTTTTGGGTTAGGTTTAGGTTTAAGTTTAGGGTTAAAGCTAGGTATAGGACTCGGATTAAGGCTAGGCTTTTGGTTTGGTTAGGGCTAGGGTTAAGGCTACGGCTAATGTATGAAGTAGGGTTATGTTTAGCACTAGTTATAGGGTTAGGGTTAGGGCTAGGTCTAGTGTTAGGTTGAGGTTTATGGTGATGATGATGTTTAGAGCCTGGGTTAGTGTTAAGGTCAGAGTCAGGGTCAGGGTTAGTTTTCGGGTTAGGGTTAGGACTAGAATTAGGGATATGGTTAGGGCTAGGTGTAGGGTTAGGGTTTGGTTTAGGTTAAGGGTTAGGGTTATGGCTATGACTTGGTTTGTTTTAGGGCTAGAGCTAGATTTAGAGCTAGTTTTAGGATTAGCTTTAGCATTAGGGCTAGTGTTAGGTTTAGGTTTAGGCGTAGGGTTTGGGTTAGTTTTAGAGTTAGGGTTAGATATAGGGTTATGACCACGGCTATGAATAGGGCTAGGGTTACACCAAGGGTTAGGGCTAGGATTAGAGTTCTAGTAAGGGATAGAGTTACAACTAGGGTTAGGGTTAGGGTGAGAGTTAGAATTAGTCTTTGGGCTCAAATTAGGGTTAGGGTTAGGGTTAGGGATAGGGCTAAATTAGGGCTAAGATTAGGGCAAGGGTTAGTGTTAGGGTTAGGGCTAGGATTAAGGCTAGGGTTAATATCAGGTCTAGGGTTAAGTTTAGGAATAGTTTTAGGGTTAGGTTTATGACTAGGTGTAGTGTAAGGCTTAGGTAGGGTAAGAGTCAGGTTTATCGCTAGGAGA
Source organism: Marmota monax (assembly GCF_021218885.2). Classification (NCBI taxonomy): domain Eukaryota; kingdom Metazoa; phylum Chordata; class Mammalia; order Rodentia; family Sciuridae; genus Marmota; species Marmota monax. The sequence continues at coordinate 39,821 of NW_026695105.1, forward strand.
ATTATTAGATTCACGGTCAGTTTTAGGGTTTGGTTTAGGTTTGAGGTTAGGGTTAGGGCTCGGATTAGCATTAGGGTTAGGGTTACCATAATTATTGTGTTACGTTTAGGGTTCAGGGTAGCTTTAGTGTAATTGATAGGTTTGGGGAAAGTGATAGGTTTAGGGTTAAGCCTAGGGTTAGCATTATGGTAAGGATTATTTTTAGGGTAATGGATACAGTTAGAGTTAAGGTTAGGGCTAGGGTTATGGTTAGGATTAGGTGTTGTGTTAGGGTTAAGGTGAGGATTAGAACTAGGATTAGGTTTAGGGTAAGGGTTAGGTTCTGAGGTATGATTATGTCTAGGCTGAGAGTTAAGTTCAGAGTTAGGTCTAGGGATAGGATTATGGAAAATTTTGGTTAGGGTTGGGGTTAGGGTTAGACCTAGGTTTAGTGTTAGGATCAGAATAAGGGTCAGGGTTAGGGTTAGCGTTTGGGACCGTGTTAGAGCTAAAGTGAAGGCTGGAGTTAGGACTATTAATAGGGTTAGGGTTTTGGTTATTCTGAGGACTATGGATAGGTCTAGGGTAACTCTTAGGTTTAGGGTTTTGCTTGGGGTAAGGGATTGATTTAGATCTACGGTTAGGGCTATGGTTAGGGTAAGAGTTAGAGGTAAAGCTAGGTTTAGGGCTCAGTTTAGGGCTAGGATTGGGGCAATGGCTAATGGAAGATCTAGGGTTACTATTAGAGTTAGTTTTAGGTTTAGGGTTAGGGGTAGTTCGAGTGCTAGGGTTAGGTTTAAAGTTAGGGTGATATTTATAGCTACGGTTCTTGTTAGGAGAGGCATCCGGGTCAGGGTTAGTTTTAGGGTTAGCATTAAGTGTCGAATTAGGGCTATTGTTAATGTTAGTGTTTGGTTTGGGTTTAGGGCGGTGTTTAGAACTAGGGTGAGTGTTAGGATATGAGTCACGGTCAGGATTAGTTTTAGGGTGAGGCTTAGGACTTGAATTAGGGCTAGGTTTAGGTCTAGGTGAAGTGTTAGTGTTTGGTTTAAGTTAAGGTTTAGGGTTAGGGGTATTGCTCGGTTTTGGTTTACTGCTAAGATTAGGGGTAGGGCTAGTTTTATGAATATCATTAGGGTTAGGGCTAGTGTTAGTGTTAGGCTTAGGCTTAGGCTCAGGTTAAAGGTTCGATTTAGATTTAGGGTTAGGGCTGGGCTCACTTTCGGGCAAGTGTTAGGGCTAGTGTTAGCTTTATGGTAGCAGATAGGGATAGAACTAGGGATAAGTCTAGGGCTAGGGCAAGAGTTAGAGTTAGTCTTAGGGCTAGGGTTAGGATAGCGTTGTAGATAGAGCTGAATTAGTGCTAGGATTAGGGCTAGGTTTTGTGTTTAAGCCTAGGGTTAGGGTTAGGGTTAGGTTTAAATTTAGGGTAAGGGATGACGTTATAGGTAAATTTAGAGGTAGGGTGAGGGTTAGAATTAGGGTTAGGTGTAGGGCTAGAGTTAGGGTTATGATTAAGGCTAGTTTTAGGGCTAGGATGAGGGCTAGGTTTGTTTTTTCGAGTTAGGGCTAGGATTAGGACTAGGGCTAATTTTAGTTCCAGAATGATGGTTAAAAATAGATTTAGGATTAGGTTTATGGCTATGTCTAGGCTAAGGGTTAGGTGTTGGGTTATGGTCAAGTTTACAGCTAGGGGTATTATTAGGGTCAAGGTCTGGTTTAGGGTTTGGGATAGGTTAAGGTTTCAATTTGGGGCTTGAATGAATTTTAGGATTAGGGTTAGGGTAATGATAGGGTTAGATTTAGGATTCATGTTAGGTTTAGGGTAATGAAATGGTTAGGATATGGGATAGGGTTAGGTTTATGCCTAGGGTTACCATTATGGTTAGGTTTATGGTTTATATTAATGGGTAGAGTTAGAGATCAGTTTAAGGCTAAAGTTATGGTTACAATTTGGGCTAGTGTTAGGGTTAGCTTAGGTTTAAAGTTAGGGTTAGGGCTAGGTTTTGGGTTATGTTAGGGCGATGTTTAGGGTTACAGCTAATGTAAGTACTAGGTTTACAATTAGGGCTAGTTTGGGGGTTTTAGTGCTAGATTTAGTGTTAGGATTAATTTAGGGTTAGGGTGATATTTAGAGCTAGAAGTGTAGGGTGAGTGTCAGGTTCAGGGTAAGTTTTAGGGTTTGGCTTCCAACTCGAATTAGAGCTAGGTTTAGGTATAGTTGTAAGGATAAGGTTTGGATTAGGTTAATGGTAGGGTTAGAGCTCTGGCTTGGTTTTGTTTTAGGGCTAGGGCTAGTGTTAGGGCTCATTTTAGGATTAGTGTTATGATTTGGGCTAGTGTTAGGGTTAGGCTTAGGCTTCGGTTTAGGGCTAGATTTAGAGTTATGTTTTGCCTAAGGTTAGTGCTAAGGATAAGGATAGGCAAGGGTTAGCACTATGGTAACGGCTAGGGTTAGGGTTATGGTAAGGGACAAGAGTAGAACGACTGATAGGGCTAGTGTGAGAGTTAGAGTTAGTCTTAGTGCTAGGGTTTGGGTTAGGTTTAGGGATAGGTCTAAATTATGGCTAGGTTTATATTAGGGCTAGGGTTAGAGCTAGTTTTATGAATAGGCTTAGACATCAAGTTAGGGTTAGATTTAGAGTTAGGTTTTGATCTAGGGTTAGTGCTAGGGTTAAGAATAAGGCAAGGTTTACCATTAGGGTTAGGGTTAGAGTTAGGGTTCAGTTTAGGGTAAGGATGTGGTTATACTAGGTTTAGGACAAGGATGAAGACTAGTATTAGGGTTAGAAGTAAAGTTAGGGTTAGGGTTATGATTAAGGCTATGTTTAGTGCTACGATGAGGACTAGGATTTCTTTTAGGGTTACGGATAGTATTAGGTCTATTGCTAATGTCAGGTCTAGGGTTACAGTTAGGGATATATTTAGTGTTAGATTTATGGCTTGGTCCAGCGTAAGGGTTAGGTTTTTGGTTAGGGTCAGGTTTAGATCTAGGTTTATTTTAGAATCAGGGTCAGGATTAGGGTTTGTGTTAAGGGTACAGGGCTCAAATTATAATGCTAATCCTAACCCAAACCTTAACACTAACTCTAACCCTATCTCTAACCCTAAACCTGACCCTAAAAATAACCCTAACCCTTACCATAACCCTAAGCCTCACCCTAAACCTAACCCTAAATCTAACAAAAACCCTAACCATAACACTAACCCTAACCCTAACCCTAATGTAAACTTAACCCTAAAACTAACTTTAACCCTAAACCTAACACTAATTCTAACCCTAACCCTAACCCTATCCCTTACCCTAAAGTTAACCTGAAAAGAAACCCTAACTCTAACCCTAACCATAACCCTAACCTTAGCCTATCTCTAACCCTAACCCAAATTTCAACCATAACCGTAATCCTAACCCTATCCAAAACCCTAACACAAACCCTAATCCTAATGTAACCTTAATAGTAACACTAATTATAACCCTAATATTAACCCTAACACTAACCCTAACACTAACTCAAACCCTATACATAAACCAAAACCTAACCTTAACCCAAACCATAACAATAAACCTAACCTTAACAGTAAATCTAACACTAACCCTTACCAAAACCGTAAACCTTACATTAATGGCAACACTTATCCTAAACCTAAACTGAAACCTAACACTAACCCGAACACTCAACCTAACAATAACACTAACCCTAACTCTAACCCTAACCCTAACTTTAATCCTAACACTAACCCTAACCGAAACCCTAACACTAACTCTAAACTTATCTCTAACCCTAAACCTAACCCTAAAATAACCATAAACCTAACCCTAACACCCTCACCCTAAACCTAACTCTAAATCTAACACAAATCTTAACCCTAACAATCACCCTAACCCTAAACCTAACTTTAACCTGAACCTGAAAACTAACCTTAAACCTAACCCTCATACTAACACTCAATTGAACTCTAACCCAAAACTTAACACTAACCCTAACCATAAACCTAATACCAATACTAACCCTAACCCTAACACTAACTCTGATCCTAATACTAACCATAAATTTAAACCTAACCTGAACTTTAATGATAACACAAACACAAACCCTAACCCTAACCCTAACCTAAACCCTAATTCTAATCCTAACACTAAAACTTACTTTAACCATAAACCTAACCCTAAATCTAACACTAACACTAAACCTAACCCTAAATCAAACCCTAACCCTATCCCTAACCCTAACCCTAACCCTAACCCTAACACTAACCAAAACTTACCTTAATCCTAACACTAACCCTAACAATTAACATAACCCTATCCATAACCATAATCCAAACATTAACCCTTACCCTAACCCTAACACTAACTCTAACCCTAACCCTAACCTTAACCCTAATCCTAACACTAACTCTAACCCGAACCCTAACACTAACTCTAAACTTATCTCTAACCCTAAACCTAACCCTAAAATAACCCTAAGCCTAACTCTAACCCTCAGCCTCACTCTAAACCTATCTCTAAATCTAACACAAACCTTAAACCTAACAATCACCCTAACCCTAAACCTAACTTTAACCTGAACCCGAAAACTAACCCTAAAACTAACCCTAAACCTAACTCTCACACTAACACTCAATCGAATTCTAACCCAAACCTAACACTAATCCTAACCATAAACCGAACACTACTACTAACCCTAACCCTAACAATAACTCTGATCCTAATACTAACCATAAACTTAAAACTAACCTGAAACCTAATGATAACACAAACCCTAATCCTAACCCTAACTTTAATCCTAACACTAACCCTAACCTTAACCCTGACCATATCACTAACTCTAAACCTAACACAAACCCGAACCCTAACCCTAATCCTAAGCTAACCCACAATCTAACCCTAATCTAACCCTAACCATAACCATAACCCTAAACCTAACACAAACCCTAACACTAACCATAACCTTAACCCTAACCTAAGCCTAACCCTAACCCTAATTTAACCCTAACCCTAACCTAAACCTTAATTCTAACCCCGACACTAAAACTTACTTTAACCCTAAACCTA